>NC_080177.1:86153973-86413973 GCF_950295315.1 Erinaceus europaeus
ATTGGGTTCTAGTTCTCCCCCGCCAAGAGAATTAGATCAGTCCAGTTAATTTCGCGGGCCCGCTTGGCCCCGCCCCTAGGAACCCGCCAGAGTTGCAGAGTGACAGAGTTCCAGAGGGTTCCTGAGTTCGAGAGTGCCAGAGTTTCAGAGGGTTCCCCAGTACGAGAGTTCCAGAGTTCCAGAGTTGGAGAGTTCCCGAGTTACAGAGTAAGAGGGAGTGCTTGTGCCGCCACAAAGAGACAGCAGAGTTCTGTTTGGTGATTAGTTTGTCTTAGTTTGTGAATCGTTGTTCCTGAATGAAGAAATACAGCTTCCCTGCCCAGCCATTGTCTCCGCGTCTCTGTTACCTGCCCGTGAAGCTAGACCCGCCCGGCAAGAGCCTTCCGAATTTTAACAACATATACTGGAGAGAATTACTAGATTTCCACATTGATACATATATAGATGATTGGGTTGACAGCTGATAGTTAGATTTCAGTGTATAATGGAGAGAATTACTAGATTACCACGTTGATACACAGATAGATGATTGGGTAGACAGCTGATAGTTAGATTTCAGTGTATAATGGAGAGAATTACTAGATTACCACATTGATACACAGATATATGATTGGGTAGACAGCTGATAGTTAGATTTCAGTGTATAATGGAGAGAATTACTAGATTACCACATTGATACACAGATATATGATTGGGTAGACAGCTGATAGTTAGATTTCAGTGTTTAATGGAGAGAATTACTAGATTACCACGTTGATACACAGATAGATGATTGGGTAGACAGCTGATAGTTAGATTTCAGTGTTTAATGGAGAGAATTACTAGATGACCATGTTGCCACTTTTTCCCCTCCAGGGTTGTCACTGGGCCTCAGTGCCTCTACTAAGAATCCAGTGCTCCCTGAAGCTATTTTTTCCACTTTGTTGCCATTGTTCTTATTATTGCTGTTGTCGTTGTTGGGTACAACAGAGAGAAATCGAGAGAGGAGGGGAAGACAGAGGGAAAGAAAGACAGACACCTGCAGACCTGTGAAGCAAACCCCCCCGGGATTCTTTTGTGAGGGTCCTTGCGCTTTGTGCCATGTGCACTGAGCCCTCTGTGTCATCATCGGACTTCCCCAATTTGCCATTCTACAAGGTGCTAGGGGTCCAAGCCAGTCCCTCACTAAGGCAACAGCAAGTGCTTGCTGTACCACCCCGGGCCCTGGGCATGTTTTAGAACCACCGCCAGGGGAGCTGTCCTTGTGTGACTCAGTATGCTTGTAGAGCACTTCCAGGACACTCACCCAGCATTCCCCACTTACACTCCTATTGCTATGGTGTCTTTGTCTGTCATGCTTATCATTTCACAAGACTGTGTGAGTTTATGCCCACAGTTTTTATTTAGAAGTTAGAAGTAACCATGTATGTGTTTAACTAAAATGTTCAGAATTTGAACAGTACAAAATATCTAACGAGTTATAATTTAACATTTAACATTTTCTCTTTGATACTGGAGGTAAAAATAATTCTAAGGCTGTCACCATGGAAACAGAAAGTCAGATCCCTGATCCCTGTGACGCAGTACTATAATGGCATTTTCCTGGGAATCATTTTCAGTGGTTCCATGGTGGTATTTCATGTCCATTACAGTCTTTTCTCTCAATAAATATTTAAAAATTAATGAATTATTTCTATAGTGACAGGTACACACGCACTGAGAGCTGCCCACCCTACACAAAGACGTTAGCCCACTTGCTCCGAGACCCAACACTCAGCTCCTGCTTGAGACACTCAACACGGAAGCCTCACTGAGGTCTCACAGTGTTTCTAGAAAGTCTTGCTGATGTGAAATCATCATCTTAGTATTTTTAATTCTTAGTTTCCAAAATATAGGTTACAAATGGGAAAATGGCTGCCAGAAACTCGTCATAGAGATGCTCTATTATTAAAAAGGGAGCTCAGATGATCTTATAATGCCTCACATTGATTAAGGTCACACATACTTTTTAAATAGAGGGCTAGTCAGGAGTTCATTTGGGGATTTTCTTGGGTTGAAGCGTGGTTAAGCTGACTCTTCGAAGTGGCTTTCAGTGATCCTAGTTTTGTGCTACCCTTGTCCCCTGGCTTACTTAAGGCAGGAAACCCAAATAAGCAACAGCTGCCTGGAATACATGCTTTCTCCATGAAATGATACCCTGTACTGCCTTGTGCACAGGTCTCTCTGCACAGAGAATGGATTCTTTCTACTGACGTAAAATAAGGGTTTCCACAGATACGTCACACATGACAGTCTCAGCCTTTGATGTCTTATGAGATAGGAAAATGCTTGTTCTTCCCCCCTATATGTATGTCATAATTTTTACTAAATTCAATTAAAATGATGCCAAATACAAATACATACCAAGGATAAGGGAATTGTTCCTTTTCTTAAATTTTTATATTTTTAAATTATCTTTATTTATTTGGATAGAGACAGCCAGAAATCGAGGGGGAAGGGGGAGATGGAGAGACAGAGAGACACCTGCAGCCCTGCTCCACCACTCATGAAGCTTCCCCCTGCAGGTGGGGGCCGGGAGCTCCAACCTAGGTCCTTGTGCCCTGTGACATGTGCGCTCAGCCAGGTGTGCCACCATCCGGCCCCCGTTTTCTTTTTTTTGCCTAATTTATTTTTCTGCTGTTCCTTCTTTCCTACTATTTCACTTTCAGAATTAAAAAGCCACTGCCACCTACTCAGGCAGGACAGGGGCATACAAATGGTCGCAGACCAACTACTAGTGTTAGAGGACTTCAAACACTGCAGAATCATTGGCCCTAAGAGAAACTTTAAGAAAGACATTGACTCTGAGTTCATCGAACCCCTGGAATCTCATCCCGTCTTCTAAAAATGGACAAAGCTCTCCCTCAGACTGTCAGTTAAACTGTAAAGAGCATCCCCTGTGGTAACCATATCATCTTTAATTTTCAGGCCCAAGTAGCTTTAAAGGAGGCAAAACTTGAAAGAGTGAGAGAGAAAGAACACCATTAGAATTCAAGGATGACAGGGAAAAATTGAGACAGATAAACTTGACATTTACAATTAGTATTCAACCATAAGTTCTTTTAAGATTAACGTCATTATTCATCTCTGTACTATCAATTTAGGGTGGTCCCATTTTACTTATTTCTAATGAAAGCTGTATGTTAGGAATTATAGGCACATACTCATAAGTTATATATATACATATACATACACACACACACACACACACATATATATATACACACTATTTTTGATAGAGCCAGAGAGAAACTGCAAAGGAAGGGGGAGATTGAGAGGGAGAGAGAGATACCTGCAGCCCTGCTCCATTGCTTGTAAAGCTTTTCCCCTGCAGGTGGGGGCCAGGGGCTTGAACCTGGAGCCCTGTGCATTGTGCTTGTGCACTCCATGGGGTGTGTGGCTGCCTGGTTTCTAGAAACATGCTCTTAACTGTATACCTCTTTGTGCCTTGCCTCTGTCTCTGCCTGAGTGTATTAAAGCATGCACTTAGCACTCAGCATTTGGCACATGTTGGAGTTGAATGACTGCCTTCATTTCACTCCATTTCAGTTATAGAATAAGACCCATTTAAGCTTCGATTCAGATTTTATTCTTCTAGACCTTCCAAAAATATTCAATGATTTTTTTAAAAAAGCAAGTACTTCATTTCTGATATTTTTGCATAAAATTATTTTTATAAGCCTCAAGTGAATATTACTTCCTTCACGTATTTATTTTTGGAATTACGTGGATCATGTTCCTGTTTGGCAGGACTGTGGATTTGTAGCTAAGTATAGCAGCTTAGTGAGAATCCTTCCTGAGATTAGCTCAGTATTTCCTGAGGAAGGCAGGGCAATTGCAGTGTTTACACTAGACCCTGACTGTCACGAAGGTGTAAAACAATTGGTTAGAGTCTAGCAAAGCTGCCCTAGCACAGGAGTGATACTCTTGATGCCAACTCCAACACCAGCGAGGGGGTTAACTGTAGTTCTGCCTCCTGTATTATTTTCTGAGCACAGCTGTACAAACAATGTACTGCCATCCTCTAAACCAGTGAGAGAAGAAGTGGAGTCTGCCATTTGTAGACTATTAAGCCATGTGGTATCGCTGAAAACCTGTAGCCGTCAGCAGCTAATTGAAATATTTTAGTTACTGCAAATTATTGGACATCACCAAGACTTGAACACCCACCAGCTAACTCATTCACTAAGAGTGTTTACTGGGTTCCTGTCACTGCTGTACTTCTTCTTCTAGCGTTTGCCCTTCTTCCGTAGCCAGTCAACAGGTCAGGTTGAAAGCTGTCAGGAGCTGCTTGTTGCTGGCTTGGAAAGTGACTGGGATCCATGTGGATTCAGTCGGCTAGGAAGGATCGTCAGTTTCCCCAATGAATGGGTGCTCACGGGATGCACCACGAGAAGGCCGATCCAATGCATCCCACTCATTCACTAAGAGCGTTTACTAGGTTCCTGTCATTGCTGTACTCATCGTCTAAAACTCAGTACCTTGTTATTTATCCACCAGTGCTTTGTTGTCCTGGGGTGACATTTCAGGTGTGCAGGTACAGTGTGAGAGTGAGACAGACAGAGAGAAAGAGGGAAGCATCACAAGTCCTTTGGGCGTGTTGGGGACCAAGTCAGACCTGGGCACGCACACACAGCAACAGCACGCTTTCCATGTGAATGATTCTGCACCCCATAAATTTAATGTTTTTCCCCTCTAATGATAGGACAGAGAGAGAAATTGAGAGGAGAAGGAAGGACAGAGAGGAAGAGAAAGGAAGAAAGAGACTTGCAGATCTGCTTCTCTGCTCCTCACCCCCCCCCCCACAGGTGTGAGCACTCATTCTGGTTCAACACCGCCTAGCCCTCAATTTAAAACCTCAAATAACAGATTTTTTTTAAATTTCACAGTGAATGTCGGAAGTACAAAATAGGGAAGATTTTCTTCTGACCGTTCTCTGATTCTTGGAGCATCTGCATTCCTTCCTTTCTGACTACTTTTTCAGATGCTGTCACTTCCGTGTCTACCTTTTCCTGAGAGTGTATTTTTGACACCAAGTATCTTGTTTTCCTCTTACCTTTTTGAACACCTGTTGCATGTCATGCCTAGTGCTGAGTGCTGGTTTACAGTGATGAGGAAGACCTGGTTCAGGCCAGTGAAAGTTACATCTTGGTTCCAGAAACGGAGTAAGAGACACATCGAAAACACATGCACTGAACTTGGGTTCAAGCCCCTGGTCCCACCTGCAGGGGGAAGGTTCACGGGTGGCGAAGCAGGGCTGCAGGTGTCTCTCTGTCTCTCTCCCTCTCTGTTTCCCCCATCCCTTTCTATTTTTCTATCCAATAGTAAATACAAAATGAAGTTAAAATTAAGAAAGGGAAAGTGAGGCAACATGTCCTCATCTCTGGCTTTAGTCCCCCTACTTGTGCTCCTCACACCAGGCTCTCTAGGAAAGGGGTCACTGAAGGCTCCACCCCGTCCTCTCCCCATGACAGTCATGTGAGCTTCACTCTGTCATAGAGCCACCATCTGGCTACCTGCACATTGCAGGTGTGACACTATCTAAAATCCTTCCTTGCATTGTTTTCAGCGTCATTTTTTTTCCCCACTATAAAGTACAAAAGAAGTTACCATGGCAAAGGTGTGAGTGTGAAAGTTGAAATAAAAGCCCAATATTTTCTTTTCCAAAAATATTTATTGGGGGCTTAATGGTTTATAGTCGACAGTAAAATAAAATAGTTCTACATGCATAACATGTCTCAGTTTCCCACACAGGAATACAACCCCCACTAGGTCCTCTCTGCCATCCTGTTCCAGGACCTGAGCCCTCCCCCTCACCCCAGAGTCCTTTACTTTGATGCAACACACCTACTCCAGTCCAGGTTCTGCTGTGTGTTTCCCCTTCTGTTCTGATTTCTCAACTTCTGTCCATGAGTGAGAGCATCTCAGATTCTTTCTTCTGTTTCTGACTCAGTTCAATTCACATGATTCCTTCAAGTCCCATCCAAGATGAGGAGAAAAGGTGAAGTCACCATTTTTAATAGCTGAGTAGTATTCCATTGTGTATCTAGACCCCACCTTGCTCAGCCACTCATCTGCTGTTGGACACCTGGGTTACTTCCAGGTTTTGGTTATTACAGATTGTGCTGCTATGAACACAGGTGCACACAGATCTCTCTGGATGGGAGTGTTGGGTTCCTTAGGCTCTATCCCAGGAGAGAAATTGTAGGATCACAGGGCAGGTCCACTTGTAGCCTTCTGAGAGTTCTCTATACTGCTCTCCACAGGGGCTGGACCCACTGACATTCCCACCAGCAGTGCAGAAGGCTCCTTTGACCCCACAGCCTCTCCAGCATTTGCTGCTGCTGCCTTTTCTGATGTGTGAGGTTCTCATAGGAGTAAAGTGGTATCCCATTGGTGTCTTTATTTGCATTTCTCTGACAATCAGTGACTTTATCCCTATATTTTCAATAGCATCAGGATTCTCCTTTATTCTCATCACTTGATTGGATAAACATCAAACTGTTTTCATAACAGTTTTTCATAATTTGAAGTTATGAGTTAGTAATGGAAAGGTCTAAGAGGTCCCAAAGGGTTCCTTATTTTACATCAAAGAACACTTTTCTGAAGGATTGACAGTAATCTGAGAGTAAACAGATAGGAAATGAGGTGTCATTTGAGCGTGAAGGCCATCGGGGAAGTGTGTTTTGTAAAGAAATGCATGTCCATAAGTCTTGAGGCCATGAAGAATGCTGTGTGTTTCATTAACAGAATCAAAACCTGCATGGCAAAAGTCACTGAATGGAGAGCTAGCTAGCTCTAAGGGGAGGCTGCACAAAGAGGCAGAAACTCAAGAAATGAAGCATCTTTTAAGTAATGGTCACAAGTTTGGATTGTGTTTAAAACATGACCATTTGGCTTTGGGGCTGCTTATACCCACTTCTGTGTTTCAGCAGTAACTATTATTCACTCTGAGGAGCAAAGCTTCCCAGTAGGAAACTGTCAGGAGTTACAAATGCTCTTTGCATTTGTCATTAAACTTTCACATAGTCTTGTTAGAGTGAAGACACAAAACAGATTGGTTTCTGTCGCTGTTGTCACCAGGGCTTCACTCTATCTGGGATGAGTGTTTCAGTGAGAGAGGTAATAGAGATAGCAACGTAAAGTCTGGAGAAGACACCCTAAGCTTCCTCCAGCACAGAAAGGCTGGGCTCAAACCTGGCTGTGGACATGGCAGAACTGAAATGAATTTCGATGATCTAATGTTTAGTACGACATATAAACAATGACATCTCAGCATGCAACCAATCTCAAATTATTAAAATAATTCATATTGCCATATAATGACAAGATAGTCCACACATTTAAATATCTATTCTTAATCAAAAATACAAATAGAACACACAGCCATATCTCTATCTTTGAGAAGTATGGTTCTATCTTCACTCTACTTTTTATAATGTACAATACAGAAAATGCTGGGAAAAAATGTACTCCTGTCATGAAAACCCAGATATCCATTACTTTTAGTGTTATATAAAGCAAATACAGAGCTCTCACCCAGCATAAACATCCGGGAAGAAAAGTTTGTAGCAAGTGAATGGAGGTAGATACGTCATGATGTCACATTCATCCTTCACTTACAGTGTATTTGTGAACACGCGCATGTGCTACTGCATAAAATAGAGACAGTTCAGCAGGCCAGTAAGGTCTCTAGGGAATAGCTAAGGGCTTTTATGCACACACATTCATGCAAAGCTAACTGTAGGGCTGTGGGTTTGATGTGTGGAAACAAAGACATTATTCACCTCAATCTTGAACTACTTACACAATAAAGTTAAACATCCCAGCGGGCACATGTGTGATCCTTGTGGCCTATGTTGCTTTCTTTTAAAAAAATTATATTTATTTGTTGGGTAAAGAACATCAGAAATCGAGGTGGGGGAGATGAGAGGGACAGAGACAGAGAGACACCTGCAGCCCTATGAAGCTTTCCCCTGCAGGTGGGGAACAGGGACTTGAACCTGGGTTCTTGTGCACTGTAATGTGTGCTCAACCAGGTGAGCCACCACCTAGCTCCTACCTTTCTTTCTTCTAACCTTGAAAATTAAAAATTTAACTACTCAGATTGGAGAGTTCTAGTGATATAACATCTGTGTATTAGTCCACAGCCCAAAGATGTCAGTTTTCTGTGGTTTGAATGGTAATGATAATCATCTGGAATAGTGATAAGCATAGAATGATTTCCTTTCTCTTATAATATAAAATTAACTCCCTCATTATACCAGTAATTTCCAGTGTGAACAAGCATCCTAGATAACTATTTGGTGAAAAAAAGTGATTTAAAAAAAAAAAAAAAGATCTAGCACATATTTAATTAGGAGAAACATAACCTAGTAGCTTTCCAAGATCATCTGTAATTTTCTCTGTTAAAGTCTTAAATATCTGAATTCATTTTGTAAGTACCTCAAACAGGCTTACAATTCATATTTTTACAGTAAAAAAACAAACAGCTATTACGAGCTATGAATTCATGTGTGCTTTGAGCCAGTGTTTGGTCTGAGTGTGCAATTTAAAGAAACAATCATTAAAATCAAATCACAAAACTGCCACACTACTGGTATTTTGTTTGTTGTTTTGTTTACCGCTAGAGTTATTACTGGGCCTTGGTGCCAGAAAACTGCACCGTTTCTGGCATTTTCGTTATTTTTGAATGTTTTATATAGAGGGTAAGAGACAAGGAGATAGAGAGGGATAGACAGACACAAAGAAGGGAGGCACCACCTCCCTGTGAAGCTTCCGCCCCACAGAGGTGCCCATGCTGTGTCCAGGGGCCTGGACCCGGGCCTGGCACACGGTGACACGCACTGGACTGCACCTTGCGGGCTGATTGATAGGCTCTTCCCCGGGCTTCTCAGATCTCACTGATGTCCGCCTCCTGTGCCGCTGCATTGCCTGTTCTCAGCCGCACACCGGTGTCCTTTTATGTAAACTCTCAGATGCTGATGCTATCCAGTTTTTGATTAGATTTCAACCGGTGCTATTCTTCTTCTAGCGTTTGCCCTTCTTCCGTAGCCAGTCAACAGCGTCAGGTTGAGCCTGATGTAAAGTTTCGAGACCTCCTTTGAATCTGGAGAGGTGGCAGTCGTTGACTATGTGGGTCATAGTCTGTCTGTGGCTGCAGGGGCAGTTCGGGTCGTCTCTGGATCCCCAGTGATGGAACATAGCGGCGCACCGGCCATGGCCTGTTCGATAGCGATGGAGGAGGGCCCAATCATAACGTGCCAGGTCAAAGCCGGATTGACGCTCGCAGGGGTCTGTGATGAGGTGTTTGTTCTTGACCTCAGCTGACTGCCAACTCTGTTTCCAAGAGTCTGGAACAGAGAAGTTCAGTGTAGGCGTAGGGGACCAGATTGGGTGACGAGACGTCAAGCGTTGGACAGGATGGGCGAAGATCTCCGCGTATATTGGCAGGTCCGGTCGAGCGTAGACGTGGGAAATGAACTTAGATGATGCCGTATCCTGATGAATATCTGGCGGGGCGATGTTGCTGAGAACTGGCAGCCATGGAACCGGGGTGGAACGGATGGTTCCAGAAATGATCCTCATGGAGGAATATAATTTGGAATCGACCAAGTGGACATGGGGGCTACGGAACCATCCTGGGGCACAGTATTCTGCAGTGGAATAGCATAATGCCAGAGAGGATGATCGCAGTGTGGCAGCGCTCGCGCCCCATGAGGAGCTGGCCAGTCTTGCAATGATGTTATTCCTCGTGCCCACCTTTGCTGCAGTTTTTATGAGATGTTCGTGAAATGACAGAGTGCGATCGAGAGTAACGCCGAGATAGACTGGCTGGGCTTCATGCCGGATTCTCGTACCGCCAAGCTGCACATTAAGCTCACGCGAGGCCGAGGCATGGTGTAGATGGAAAACAGATGATACTGTTTTTGCAGTGCTAGGGATTAGTCGCCATTTTTTACAGTAATCAGATATCAGAGACATGTCTTTCGTGAGTGTTTCCTTAAGGATGTCGAACTTGGATGCCTGAGTTGCACCGGTGCTATGATATGTACCAAGTTGACTTTTTAATCTCTCTAGCCCTCTTTGTCAGAATGAACACAATGATTTCAGAAATTTTACCACTGTCCTTGAAATTACACACCCAATACATTTATTTTTAGCAGCTAGAAGACTTTTAACTAATTAAAAAAAAAACTACCACCATTTAACTTTCTTTTTCCCATTCTCCTCATGGTACTCCTTACAGTCTCTAGTGGAACACTGGAGGTCACAGAGAAGCTGTTGAGGGTCTGAGAGGTGAATATCATTTCCATATTAACATTAAACAGATCTTTTACCTTTTAACTCTTCTGCAGCTATGCTGGAAAAGCATCAGCCAAAAATTCATGATTCCTGAGAAGAAAGCAAGACATGACACCCAACTATAATACTAATCATTAGAGTTTTCACTGCCCAGCATGCGTCTGTTTAACTTTAGAGTTTTTTTTTTTTTTGGATAAAGCAGTAATTTTTTAAATTAAATATCAAACATATATATCTATATCTATATCTATATCTATATCTATATCTATATCTATATCTATATCTATATCTATATCTATATCTATATCTATATCTATATCTATGTATGTATTTGCATTATATATTAACTAAATGATAATGGCAATTACACATGGAACACCCTGTTGGATGTAAAATCAGGTACTTTTTCATGGTGAAATAAATTGTGAATATACAGTTTGTAAGAGGAACTTGCCATTTTAAAAAATAAAATTCTATTTTTTTACTCGAAAAAATACTTTACCTGCTAAAGCCATGTAGTGAGACTTGGGTATCTGGTGGAAATTTTCACAAAAATAATAAGCAAAATGGATCTTTCTCTTCAGGTTAACAATTAGCATTTTATTTTTTTATTTATTTATTTTGCCAGTGAAAAACATGTTACCTTTTTGGTGAAAATCAGGAGATTAGAGAAATTGTATCCTCTGCTGTGAAATCTACAGCTATCTGACATTTAATGTTGGCAAAGTGGTTAACACACAAATAACCAATATTTTTCAAATGACTAGAATTCCTACCTGAGTAAAATGAGACACTGAAAGAGCAGCCTAAAAACATTTCATATGAACAATGTTAGAAAACTTCACTGAGGGCCAGGTGGTGGTGCACCTGGTTGAGAGCATGTCACACACAATATGTTCCTTACTGGGTTCAAGTTCTGGTCCCCACCTGCAGTGAGAAAGCTTCATGAGCAGGAGGGAGAACTTGTGTTGTCTCTACCTCTCTCCTCTCTCAATTTCTCTCTGCTTCTATTCAAAATCAATGCAAATTAAAAAAATAAATTGGATACAGTAAGCATTAGTCAGTAATAGAGCAGTAAACATTTTTCAAGTATGTTGTCAATAAGTTACAAAGCAAAGAGGGAATGTAGCCAGCACACATCTAATTCACAAGTAGAATCTTCTTTTAATTGTAAAGCGGAAGTAGTTCACCAGGCTTCTCTGTAGACGGGGTGGAACATCACTCACGACAAGCTGATTCTCTTTATTGACTCTGCTGACCAAGAGAGCTTGAAGTCATTTGCTGGGAAGTTTAACACTGAGAAAAACTCCCATGGGTAACAGGCATGATCATTCTCTTTTGGAAATAAAAACACAGATATTGTGGTATAATAGTAAATCTACTTAGTGTCAATCAGCCTGTCGCTACTTAACCTGGTGCCAGTGTAGAACCAAACTCCAAATGTGAACCAACATCCACGGTAGTTTGCTGTGCTTGAAGAACACAATTTTATTCTTGTTGAGAATGAAACTGAAAGGAAATACACTTTGTTAGTCACTGACTGTGTTTCCTCAGTATAAATTATTCACATAGTTGGACTATTGATGATGTTTATCATGTACTAGTAAGTAGAGAAAGTGGAAAGAATAAGTAATCTGCTCAAGGTCATTACAGTTAAAGAATTTGGGGAATTTAAGAGTATAAATACAAACTTCAATTTAAATATTTAGTAGAATTAAGAATCGATTTTTCTTTGCCAAATCATATTATTCAGAGATGAGATAGGCGAAGATATTGTTCAGCAGACACAGTGATTGCTCAAGAAGGACTTAGACGCTCTAGGTATACCAGAACTCCCAAGTTTCCCCTCTGGAAAAAACTGTCCACATGGAATTGCTGATGTAACTAGGCCAGACATTCACAAGATTCCCCATGGGATTTATTTTTTGGTATGAAATCTCAGGGATAATTTCAAGAACCATATTTAATGAGAGAGTCAGATCACTGACCAGTTTTATTTTCAAGGTAAACTTTCTGTTCATTTTTATTTGAAAAGCTCTGCTGTGTTATAGCAATGCTGCCACTTGCTCAAAATGTAGCAGGCCTGCTTCTCCCGGGCCCTAGCTAGTTGTCCCCGTGTGCGACTCCTGCTGTTAAGTATCCCTGTCGTGCCGATTCTGTCTTAGGTACCTGTACATTTGTTGACAGTCTTCCCCACCTGGTGTTAGTAGTGTTTTCCGTGGAGACCACTATATCAGAGCTCATGAGAGAATTCTTTTTTTTTATATATTTATTTTATTTATTTATTCCCTTTTGTTGCCCTTGTTTTATTGTTGTAGTTATTATTGTTGTTGTCATTGTTGGATAGGACAGAGAGAAATGGAGAGAGGAGGGGAAGACAGAGAGGAGGAGAGAAAGACAGACACCTGCAGACCTGCTTCACCGCCTGTGAAGCGACTCCCCTGCAGGTGGGGAGCTGGGGTTCAAACCGGGATGCTTATTCCAGTCCTTGTGCTTTGCGCCACCTGCGCTTAGCCCGCTGCACTACAGCCCGACTCCCTCTCATGAGAGAATTCTGACCATGCTCCCTAGCAAGCTTTCTGGCCACTATGAGAGTCACTTATGTCAGCGTCTTGAGTGGAGCATGATGAGTGCCGCTTGCTTTCAGAGGGAACGCTTACACACCTCCCTCTGCAAGGTGTGCTACTGTAGTCTGCCAGCCGCAGCAGGCACGCCACATACAACTTTAAACATGTCCGTGACTCTACCTCAGTTCATTCTCCAGCTCTGTTTTCTAACAGAATGTGCTCCCGTCTTGTAAGCATCAACTTTCCTCAAAGTGGATAACAAACAGAAACAGGCTGGGGGTGTGGATCCACCTGCCAACGTCCAGGTCCAGTGGAGAAGCACTTACAGAAGCCACACCTTCCACCTTCGGCTCCCCAGAAAGAATTTTAGTCCATACTTCCAGAGGGATAAGTTTTGGTCAGCTTTACCCTAATCTTCATTTATTTATTTTTACTTTATTTAAAACATTTTATTAGTGATTTAATAATGATGAACACAATTGTAAGATAACAGGTGTGTAATTCCAAACAGTTCCCACCACCAGAGTTCTGTGTCCCATCACCTCCATTGAAGCTTTCCTCTTCTTTAACCCTCTGGGAATAAGGGTCAATATGGACCAGAATCTTTATGGGGTACAGAAGGTAGAAGGTCACTTTTTTAGGAAGAATTTACTTGGTTGTCTAGAGTCACTGAAGTTGATGGGAAATAGTAGAATCAATTCTTCCTGACAAGGTGTCTCTGTAGAAAAACACATAAACTAAACTCAAATGTTTTACTTATGCCTTAGTTTATTTTTTATTGTTGTTGTAGTTATCATTGTTGTTGTTGTTGTTGGATGGGACAGAGAGAAATGGAGAGAGGAGGGGAAGACAGAGAGGGGGAGAGAAAGAGAGACACCTGCAGACCTGCTTCACCGCCTATTAAGTGACACCCCTGCAGGTGGTGAGCCTGGGGCTCGAACCGGGATCCTTAGGCCGGTCCTTGCACTTTGCACCATCTGTGCTTAAACCGCTGCACTACCTCTGGACTCCTATGCCTTAGTTTATCCTACTTGCCATCAATGTCTTAACTGATAACAATTTGATCTGATGATTATTTTTCTATACATGTAATATTTTAGCTTTGATAACAATGGTAAAAAGAAGACTTGTAATCATCTTAATAGTAAGGACAAACTAGATAACTGAGAGAGCGTCTACCCTTTTACTTTAGCAGCTCAGGGATATAGAAACAAGGATCAAGCCAGCAATGTGTAGATGCCACACTGCCATGGGAAATTCAGGGTTATTCTCCAGTGTTTTTGAAATTTCTCAGGCAGTGCTCTCCTTTCTTCTAGTCTATGTTGTGATTGGGACTAATTAGCCAAACTGTGATTCTACTTCCTTCCTTTTTATTTTTGTTCCTTTTTCTTCCAAGGTTATCACTGGGTCTCAGTGTTGCACTACAAACCCACAGGTCCTGGAGGCCTTTATTTACTTATTTTTCCATTTTACTTGATGGTACAGAGAGCAATTGAGAGGAGAGGAGAGGAGAGGAGAGGAGAGGAGAGGAGAGGAGAGGAGAGATCGAGAGGGAGAGAAAGGATACCTGCAGTCATGCTTCACTGCTTGTGAATTGTCCCCCTGCAGGTGGGACCTGGGGCTCGAACCAGGATCCTTGCTCTCTCTAGTATTATATGTGCTTAGCTGGGCGTGCCATGGACTGGCCTCCTGACACCATGATTCCAAGGAAGTTTTCCTGTAATCATAGGAAGTATATTCAAATAAAAAGATTGGCAAGAACCTATGCACGCGTGTGTGTGTGTGCGTGCGTGTGTGTGTGTGTGGCTGTGTGTCTGTTCTATGCTGGACTGTCGCAGAAGCCAGGTGGTGTGCATAGAAGAC
The DNA here is from genome assembly GCF_950295315.1 of Erinaceus europaeus. NCBI lineage: Eukaryota > Metazoa > Chordata > Mammalia > Eulipotyphla > Erinaceidae > Erinaceus > Erinaceus europaeus. The sequence goes on from NC_080177.1 coordinate 86,168,727, forward strand.
GCTGGGACTTTTGCAGGAAGCCGATATAAGTATGTGTTCAAAGAGGAGGCCTCTCTCACTGTACTCAGATGGAGAGAGAGACAATTCAGAAAGACTTTGATGGGTTATGTTGCAAAAGACTTCGCAGAAGAGAAAGTGTCCATTGCAGAGTGAAATCACTCCCATGGTGAAGAGAAAGAAGTGAAGTAATTACATTCAGCCTCATCAGCCTGTCCAGATATTGGTCACAGGAGAAAGAGGGAAAGAATAGCCCCACCCTCCAAAAAAAAGAAAGAAAGAAAGAAAGATAAGAAAGGAAAACATTAAATTCCTTGGTCTGAAAGGATTAGAATTAGATTGTCAATTAATTTTATGGAAGCCATGAAATAACTCCAAAAGAGTCTTCATCGTCACCGACATCTCACAGATGCCTGGGAGTCACAAATTTGAAAATTGTCATTTCACTTTTTTTCCGGTGTTTCAAACATGTCTGTGACCCAGGCAGACAGCTCACCTTCATAGCACCTGCCAGCCCCAGCCCATGTACGCTGACGCAAGTGTCTTTCCCTCGTGTCTTTCCCTCTCTCCATCTTGCTCTCTTTAGAAAGTCGATTTGGAGAAGTGACATGCAGTGATGACAAAGAAAAATAATAAAATATACAAATTGTGGCCATAAGCCAGAGCTGAGCAGGGATCTGCTAAAAAAAAAAAGAAGTAGCCAGGTCCCTAATTTTCCGTCCTGGAAGTAAGCAGAATAACATGTAAAGCTATAAGCTGCATTTTTAAAGCAGAACGCATTCTTGTTACATGACTGAAAGAGAGCCTTCCCGTGCTGTACACCAGAAAGGTCATGGATGAGTTTGTTTTAGCTACTTTGGACTTTGCTTTGGGTTTATGTTTTTGGAACCTCCTTTCCCCTCCCCTCCCCTCCCCTCCCCTCCCCTCCCCTCTCCTCTCCCCCCCTTCCTCTCCTCCCCTCTCCTCTCCTCCCTTCCTCTCCTCTCCCCTTCTCTCCTCTTCCCTTCCTTCCCCTCCCTTCTCCTCTCCTTCTCTTCCCTCCTCTTCCCCCTCCACTCCCCTCCTCTCCTCTCTTTTCCCCTCCCCTCCTCTCCTTTCCCCTCCCCTCCTCTCCTCTCCTCTCCCCTCCTCTCCTTTCTCACCCTCCTCTCCTCTCCTTTCTCTCTCCTCCTCTCCCCTCCCCTCTCTTCCCCCTTTCTTCCTCTCTTCTCTCCACTCCTTTCCTCTCCTCTCCTCCCCTCTCCTCTCCTCTCCTCTCTTCTTCTCTTTTTCTTACTCTCTGTCCCTTTTTCATGATGACTACTAGTATATGTAAAAAAATGATAAATGCTGCATGCATGACAAAGAAATTGAGACTTAGAATTAAAGAAGTAAGTGATAAATCAAGCCTGTCATAAACGAAGAAGAAGAAGAAGAAGAAGAAGAAGAAGAAGAAGAAGAAGAAGAAGAAGAAGAAGAAGGAGAAGGAGAAGGAGAAGGAGAAGGAGAAGGAGAAGGAGAAGGAGAAGGAGAAGGAGAAAAAGGAAAGAAAGAAAAAAAGAAACAAAAGAAAAAGGCTGACTGTCTAATTTTTTTCTACCGGTATTTCTCGGGAATCTGGTATTGAATAAATTAAAGTTGTGCTAAACCTTGAAGCCCTAGACAGTGTGAACACGTTTGATGAATGGCCCAATCATGCACTACCAGCCGGGATGCCACAGACATTAATTCTGGCAGGAACACCTGGTTCTGCAGCACAGGTGCGGCCTCTTCCCGCCACATGATTTACCCGTGATGTACTGATAAAAGAATGATGGTTACCCGTGATGCACTGATAAAAGAATGATGGTTACCCGTGATGCACTGATAAAAGAATGATGGTTACCCGTGATGTATTGATAAAAGAATGATGGTTACCCGTGATGCACTGATAAAAGAATGATGGTTACCCGTGATGTATTGATAAAAGAATGATGGTTACCCGTGATGTATTGATAAAAGAATGATGGTTACCCATGATGTATTGATAAAAGAATGATGGTTGCAACTTCTTCAAACAGTATCAAAAGTGGTCTACATTTTTTGAAAGAAAAAAAAGGGATAAATAGATCATAAGTTTGTGCTGCTGCTCCAAACCTTTTATCTCAGAATCCACTTTCAACTTTCTCTTCAGCATATCATTAACTGGGCAAAAAGAAAAGGACAGGATAAAAAGATAACTTCTTCAGTAAGAAATGCCCATATTTTCAGGTAAGGAAGACTTACATTAGCAATTTCTTTAACTTTTTTTAAAGATTATTTTATTTTATTTTATTTATTTTCCCTTTTGTTGCTCTTATTGCTTCTTGTTGTTGTTATTGATGTTATTCGTTGTTGGATAGGACAGAGAGAAATGGAGAGAGGAGGGTAAGACAGAGAGGGGGAGAGAAAGACAGACACCTGCAGACCTGCTTCACCGCCTGTGAAGTGACCCCCCTGCAGGTGGGGAGCCGGGGGCTCAAACTAGGATCCTTATGCCAGTGCTTGTGCTTTGCGCCACATGCGCTTAACCCGCTGTGCTACCGCCCGACTCCCAATTTCTTTAACTTCTAATCACATAGGTTTAGGAGTAAGAGTGATCATCTGCTGGAGGTGGAGTTACTTCGCTGACATCAAATAAAAAACATTTACTGGAGAAAGAAACAGCCTGCAAGGGTTTCCTACAACAGTGAGGGGAGGCTCCATATTGTTTGTATTTCCACTGAAAAATGCTTTTTGTAGTGGCGCCACATAAGCAAACCTATTTAAGTGTTAGTTCATCAGTGGTGCTTTGCTCTAGAAAAGTCGATTTATGGAGTTGTGGTGGTGGGAACTGTGTGGAGTTGTACCCCTCTTATCCTATGGTTTTGTCGGTGTTTCCTTTTTATAAATAAAATGGCATATGTATATATATATATAAAGAAAAAACAAGCCACTTAAAAAAAAGTTGATTTACCTCCTCATTGCCACATTCAGTCAGTAAACATCCTGTCCTGAGAATGGGAAATGTGTTTCTCGAAAGGTTTTGTTAACGTAAGGAGACTACATAGTTGACAACAGGAATGGGACTAGGGCTTCTGTGCCCAGGACTTCTCTGTTCTGCACTTGCCTCACTAGCACGCAGACCGAGCCTTATGTTGACCACCGTAAGCCTCTCTCTTCACAGGAAGAACTCCACTTAAAGGGGGAGAAGAAGAGACTCCTTCCACAGACCTACGTCAGCAAGTAGCTCTTAAGCTAATTTATCCTTTCACGGACAGTCGCTTCCACATCCCGACTCTCCATGGCTTGCCAGCTGGTGATACCTGCAGGGCTACACCTGTCCACACCTGCTGGTTGAAACAGGCACCCTTTGAAGAAATATATATATACAGCCTGTGGAGAAAAGTATATAAATGCCGTCAACTATAGGTCTAGCTTATTTTATTTCATTCCAGTTTCTGGTTTCTGACCCATTTCCTGTTGCATTTTCTATGTGCCCAGAAAATACGAGAGAGGATTAATGTCTGAAGGAGTGGGGGCCACTGCTGTGGAGAAGGGGTATTTCTCTTCTTTTCTTTTCTTTTTTAGTGTAATAGGAAGTAGGTGAGGAGGGTATCTAGGTCTAAGTAGACACTATTTTATTAGGAACTTTATACTGACTTACTGCAGACTATTGTGTACTTTTGCTTTCAGGTAAATATTTTGCCCTAATTTATGGATACATGTGGACATATGCTCTATCTCACGGGACCTGGTCTATATCTAGGTTTTGGGACTTTGTTAGGAAGTGAACCTCCTGGAATGGAATTAGAGACTACTGTGAAAGGCAAGGTCTCACCCAAGTAATGAGGGTGAAGGGCTGACATTCCATGCCTGACGTCTCTGGACACAGTCTGAAGTGAAAGCATGCTGGGGTGGCACTTGTTGCGTTGATGAGGTTGGGATCAGTGGATGCAATACCATTTGGTATGACTTGAGAGAAGCATGCAGGCAAGTGAGCCCCACCCTCGAGGTTCCAGGATTTGGGGACATATGGGCTCTATAGAGGAAGTGGGAGGTTGCTGCTGTCTTAGTATTTAAGAAGGTAATAGATAATTACTGCTATAGTCATATTATTTGTCAATTGGGTTAACTTTGACATATCCCTTTGTTAGGATGTGCTGTATCATACACAACATCACCATAATTTATGTCCTTTGACATTATTTGTATATAGCTGTGCCACCGGGTTGCTTCTGTTCTCCCTGGTCTAAGCTTTTTAGAGAGTCAACATATCAAAGATTCAGCCTATGGTCTGTGCATTAAAATTTTGAGACATTTAATCAAGAAGGGGTATTTTATCTCAAGAGAAAGGGGCTCTCCCATGGTGCTGGGATGGAGTGTTAGGGAATGTTTGGTGCAACTTAAAGCTCTGCTCTGATGCCATGTGGTTCCATGCAAATGAATATAAATATGGACTACTTGCTAAGGTGTTTTTAACAGTGATAGAATTTGTTCCCGTTGTGAAGTAGAAGTGGTTTACTGCAAGATTATATAAGTACAGTTCTTAGCTGTGATTTGAGCTCAGTGGCATAGAAACTCTTATTCATTTAAAATCTATTATCTACTGAATAAATGTAAAAGAAAATTGGAATTTATGGACTTGGAAGTGTGATCAGGGCACATTTGACTTCATCGGACCCGATGCTGTTGTTAGAAGTTTTAAGTTAGTCAAACAGTCATTCGTAGGAATGAATGAAGGAACATTTACTTTTTTCATAATTCCTCTCTTTTATCACTTAACCAAATGTGAATATGTATATTTTCTAATGTTTGCCATTCTCGTAGGTGTTGTCTTTCTTGGCATTTCCTGATTCAGTTCCTTGGATCATTTTTTCATATGTCTGTTGGCCATCTGGATATCTTCTTTTTGTATTAGAGATTTAACATTGATCTACACACTTGTAAGGCAGTGGGGGTGTGACTTTATCCAGTCCCCACTGTGCCATCTCCTCTACTGGAAACTGCGTCGTTCTTCAAGGTGGATGGCCTCACGTCCTCCACCCTTATTTTAGTGTATCTGTCCTTTTCTTTTCTCTGTTGCCGAGCTTCGTCAGCTCTTTTAATTCTTTATCTTTTTGCTGATGTGTGGCAGGTCCAGATCTCCAGTTCTGTAGAGTGGCTATGTTCTAGAGAGGGTTTCTTGCGCGGTGCAGAAGGCTTTCGGTTTTATATAGTCCCACTGGTTGCTTCTTGTTTTAGTTTTCCTATCTGTCCGGTTTGACTTGTCAAAAATCTTTTCAAAGCAAACATCATGGAGTATTCTGCCAATGTTTAAGACGTGTCTGACAGTTTATGATCTGATCCAGTTAGATTTTATTTTACTTTTTTGCATGGTGATATGTTGTGGTTCAGTTTCATTTTCTGCACATTTCAACTCAATTTTCTCAGCACATTTGTTGAAGACTCTCTTTTCCCATTTGATGTCTTTGGCCCCTTTTAAAAATATTTATCCATAGGGAACGGGAGTGACAGATGTGGTTCAGACCCACAGAGCTGACAGTTTGTGTGTGTAGCATTGGAAAGCGAGGGTGACTGCAGCATGAGAGACTGCAGTGAGTTGCAGCCTGCCTTTCTGCAGACATAGGGCCATGCTGAGACTCACGCTCTTGACTTAGCCATTAGATTCTGAATATAATCCATATACTCACTCACTACTACTACCCTGGGTAAGTTACTTTCAAACTATGCATGACTCACATTTCTAATCCATAAACTTGTAATGTTGAAAAGATTAGCAGGAATATGAAAGTGACTTAGAACAGTGCTTGCAGCAGAACTCCAGCTCTGTAGCTACTAATGCTGTTCCTCTCATGGAGAGACTTATTCCCAGGTCCATTCAGAGAGCTCGGAGCAGGGTGATCTCAGAGTGCAGTATGCAGTCTAAATGAAGGACAATGAAGACAGCATCTTTGTCCCTCTTAAGAGTTAAGGCATTCAAAAGAAAGGACAAAGGAGAAATGAGTTGAATCTGTAGTTGTTTTTTCTTTTGTTTTCTGAATTGCACTGAGCACCTAGTTCAGACTGAACTTGCTATGTGTGTTTAAGTTGAAAAACCAGCCAGTAGATTAAGTTTTCTCTCAGGCTCAAGCAAAAGCTGGGAATGTTTCTAAGATGGAAATGCTTTATTCATAATATTCATCATTGCAGATTAATGTAGAAGTGTGATAGAATACAGCAGCCAGTGTTTAGTCTGTGTAACTCTTATCCATCTTGATATTCCATGATACTTTTCTACAACATGTCACTCTCCTGACCAAGACATATTTATAAATTGTTAGCAATCAACATCTAAGATAAGTATTTTATTTACTGCTCAGAGCAAATATGGTCTCTTTACAGAAATTGAGAAGAGAGAAAAACCCTTAGTCTTTACTAGAATATGCCAAGTGATGCAATGTAGTTAGAAAGCTCTCAAGATCTTTATTTTATAGTTCACTTGCTAGATTCACATGCTGTTTAGGTGAAATGTTGGCTTTTACACCTCACTTTCAATGCTAAATAAATACTTTCTTGCCAAGTAAATCCTCAATAAAGACGGAGATTGATACTGTTAGCGGCCGTGTCAGTGGATATTACTTTCCACTATTAGTATTGGGCAAGGTAGTAAAAGCATTTCCAACTCAAAACCATTGAACCTTCAAACAAATCTTGTTTAGAATAATGAACATATTTTCTAAAAAAAAAAAAAGAGAGAGAGAGAGAAAGAAAGAAAGAAAGAAAGCAGTGCTATACAATTTCTATGGAGAACAGAGTAAAATAACTGTATTGTACTGACTTTATTCCTTCAGTTTAAAGATTCTTGTTGCATTCCATATGTTATAAATAAACACACACACACACACACACACACACACACACACAAATATCATCTTTGTGCTCTAGCTCAAAATCCTCTACATGAGCTGTTTACAACAAAAGCTTTAAAAACTGTCATAAAATGATCTACTTGGACTTATGAATAGAGTATTATGTCTGACTCGATGAGTATATAGCCAACCAACAATAAATGGTCTATGGTTGAATCTTTTTAATCATCTGTACTCTAAAATATGTTTACTTGTCTTGAGCTTAGAGTTATATAGATTATATGATGATAAAACCCAAAGAAACATAACACAATAACCTTTCATCTCTTCCTAAAATAAAGCAACAAAAAGAAAGGGACGTGCTTAGAAATGCTGTAGATGACTGGCCACCTTAACAATAAGGATGTTGACATTGATATCTCAGTGTGTGAGAAGAACCCATGTCAGTCAGACCTGTCCCTAGCAACACTGCAGAGGAAGCTGAGTATCTAGTCTATGACAATCTCAGGAACAGTAGTAAATTACACCCCAAGGCTGTGGGATTTGAGATTTATTTATGTTTGGAGCCAAAGATGACTCCATTAACATTGGACACTGAGACACTGGTAACTCATGTTATGTTGAGAAAGGAAAACAGCTCAATGTCTTCCTCTGGGCTTTTAAGTGGTTGCAATGCAGCTGTTGACATAGACACCAGCTCTCTAAGTGACAGGTGTCTAGGTATCTGTCAGACTCCCCAACTTCCCTCTCCCCACCCCCATGATACATCAAGACCTCAACATGACTACTTGCAACTACCACCTACCCTTCCTGCTGTCCTATGCTTGGGCATAATTCCACCAGACCCAGCCCCAGTTTTACCTTAAGTAAGTTTTCCTTTACTGTCCTAATTTAAGTTCCACCTATGAGTGAGATCATTCTGGTGTTTAGTTTGTTTGTTGTTGTTTGTTTTTCTGGCGTATCTCACTCAACATGACTCCTTCAAGTTCTAAGATATGGCAAAAAAGATTACTGTGTTGTTTTTATAATTGTATAAAATGGTATAATCTGTTTTTCAGCATCTGGGTGGCTTCCAAGTTTAAGCTATTGCAAACTGTGCCGCTACAAACAAAGGTGCACATAGGTCGACCTGAAGAGGTGTCTTTGTTTCCTTGGGGTGTATCCCTGGGAATAAGTTGCCAGGTTATAGTGCTGCTCCATTTTTAGCATGCTGTTAAACATCCAGACAGTTTTCCACAAGGCCTGGGCCAATTTGCACTCCCACCAGCAGCGTGGGGGCATCCTTCTCCCCCACAGCCTCTCCAGCAGTTGGTGTTTCTGTCTTTTCTGACATGTGACACACTCACAGGTAAAAAGTGGCATCTCATTGTTTATGTTACCAGCATTTCCCTGATTTTCAGTGACTTTCAGCATTTTTTGGTAGGTCTGATGGCCTTTTGAGTCTCTCCTTTTGGGGAAGAATCTGTCTCTCACTGTTTTCAGTGGGGCTGTTTTCTCTTGGTTGTTGCATTTGGTGAGTTACGCATTTTGGCAGTTAGCTCTCTGTCTAGTGTACAGAACATAAAGATACTTTCTTCCTCTCTGGGATTCACCCTGCTTCAGAGGTTATTTCTTTGCAGTGTGGAGGCTTTCATTTTGATGTGGTTCCACTGACTTTTTTGTCTTTTGTTTTTGTTTTCTTTATCATTGGGACAGAGTCATCAATATGCCCTTTAAATTTACATTAGAAAAAGTTTTGCCAATGTTTTCCTCTAAGTCTTTGATAGTCTCTGTCAGCCAAGTATTTGATCTACTTGGAGTTCCCAGTAGTATAGTACACGGTGAGATGTGGTGGTCCAGCTCAATCCAGTGGCCTCAACATAATTTGCCAAATAGACTCCCCTTTCTCCATGGTTTGCTTTGGACCCTCTTGTCCATAACTGTGGGGGCTGGAGTCTCGACAGTCAATTCCATTCCACTGGTCTGTGTGTCTAATTTGGTTCCAGTATCAGGATGTTTTGAAGATAACAAACAATAGATGACCAGATATCTATTTTTCTTTCTGACCCTTTGTTTATAAATACAGTGCTGCCTCAGACTGGGAGTATGGACCGACCAGTCAACGCCCATGTTCAGCAGGGAAGCAATGACAGAAGCCAGACCTTCCACCTTCTGCCTCCCACAACGACCCTGGGTCCATGCTCCCAGAGGGATAGAGAATGGGAAAGCTATCAGGGGAGGGGGTGGGTTATGGAGATTGGGTGGTGGGAATTGTGTGGAGTTGTACCCCTCCTACCTTATGGTTTTGTTAATTGATCCTTTCTTAAATAAAAAAATTAAAAAAACAAAGGCAACAAAAAAGGGAATAAATAAATAATTTTTTTAAAAAATAAATAAATAAATACAGTGCTGCCTCATAAGCATTTAGAAAATCTACTCAGCACTTTAAAGGGGCCAGATATCCCTGGTGTAGATTTTCTGCATTTGTACGTGCCAGTGTTGTGGGGACATAGTTTGTTCAAAACAAGACTATCATAAAGGAGTGAGTGTGTATCAAGCAGTAATACACACACAGGAATAAGCAAAGGAAGCTGACAGTGAGATACCCGTGAGAGCGAAGGGGACAGAACCAGAAGTGATGCTCTGGAGAGTGTGCACAGACCACTGAGAGAAGCAAGACATCTAATGGGGGGGGGGGGTCTGTGCGATGCATTCAAGGTGTTGATTGCTACTGACTTTGGAATATTGTTCTGCGTCATTATAGACTAGTTGCTTGAAGGAATAAGGATGCAAAGTTAATGGGTAGGGACACTCTTAACAGGAAGAGTAAAGCAAGAATTTTACTGAGTATGCTTGTGTTTACGTATGTTATATCAGACCAGCCTGACCCAGAAAGAAGCTAAAGTCATGATGGAAACTTCCCTTTTTTGGTTAAATTTATTTATTCATTTACTTATTACTGGTTGGACACAGGGAAATTGAGAGGGAGAGGAGGGAGAGGAGAGAAAATGAGGGAGGGAGAGAGAGAGAGAGAGAGAGAGAGAGAGAGAGAGAGAGAGACACCTGCAGCCCTACTTCACCACTCCTAAGCATTCCCCCTGCAGGTGGGGACCAGCAGCTTGAACCCGGGTTCTTTTCACTGTGGTGTGAGCCCTCAGCCAGGTTCACTGCCACATGGCCCACAATGAGAACTTTCAAGATATTGTTACAAATAGTATTCTGGGGCTGGGGAGATAGCATAATTGCTGAGGTTCCAGGTTTAATCCCCAGCACCACCTTAAGTCAGAGTTTAGCACTGCTCTGGTCTGTCTCTGTATCTTTCTATCTCTCATTAAAAATATTTAAATATATTGAATAACAAAGAAAGAAATAGTATTCTGTGAAAAACATAGAATTTGCTAAATGCACTTCTGACTATTCTCTTTTAAAATTTGTACTTATTTGTTGTCGGATAGAGGCAGAGAAATCGACAAGGGAGCTTCTCCCTGCAGGTGTGGCCTAAGGGCTTGGACACCAGTCCTTGAACATTGTAATGTGAATGCTCAGCCAGGTGTGCGGCAACTCTGATACAATTTATACTAATATATGCTGTGCTTACTGAATACAATGTGGTCTGATGCAAGCATACATAGTAAATGATTACTACACGTTAGCCGTCACCTCCAGTTGGTCTTTTCCTCAGTAGGACTTGTTGAGACTTAGTCTTAGAATATGTCACCTCCGTACAATATTTTAGGCTGACGTTTAGTCCCTGTTTGGTCGGCAGGACTTCGGCACTTGACACTTCATACCAGTTCACCAACATCTCATTTCCTCTGTCCCCTCATCTCTCACCACATTCTGTCCTCTGCTTCCAAAAAGTTGACTTCTATGATTGTTTTTGGTTTCACAAATGTTACCAGTATCTGCTTTCTGTTCCTCATTACTTCACTTAGCAATTTATTCTCTAAATTCATACAAACTTTCACAAATGGCATGATTTTCTTCTTCCTTCTGGAAGTATAAAGCTGGGTAGTGTCTCTTCTTATTTAAGCGTTTATTGTTCGGCATGGAAATTGTTTCGTTTCTGAGCTATTATGAATAATGTTGTGGTAAACATTTGAGAAATAATATATCTTTGAGAAAGAGAGTTATTTTCTTTGAATACAGACACCAAAGTGGAATTGCTGTGTCTCAGTATAGTTGAATTTTTTCTTTTTTTAGGAGCTCCCTACCATTGTCTATATGACTTTAGGTTGAAAAGTCCTATAGAAAACTATACACATCAGTGCAGAAATTGTGCTGGTCTAGTTCCCCATGACAGTAAACAAGCATCTGATTTTCTCCATGGTCTCCCAGAAGCCATCTTTTCGAGGATAGAAAGGCTAACAGCGTGAGGTGGTCGATTTTGAAGTGTGTGTGCCTGAGGGCCAGGGAAGCTTCTTTTGACACATCTGTCGGCCATTCTTACACTCTGAGGAAATGTCTCATTAGGCTCCTGGCTCACCTTAATCCCTGTCAGTGTGAATCATTCACTGTTGTAAGAATCCCCGACATTCTAGCATTAATCCCTGAGCAGGCACATGCCTTCCAGGTCTTACCCCTCTTTCTTGCTAACTTTTCAGTTCTGTTGCTTGTTTCTATGCTGTGCAGTGCAGAGATTGCTAGAACTAGTCTTAACATATAAAATGAAGATATGTATCTGTCTCCTCGGACTAACCTACAGTAATTATGGACCATCCTAGATTTACTTTCTGAGGGCTTATTCCTTTACTGGAAGCAGGCTATTTCTGTCATTTTGAGGTTATGTAATTATGAGGTGATACGTAAGATTTTCTTTTCTTTTGCAAGGAAACCTAAATGAAAAATTCAGACTTTTAAAAGTGTAAAGAATATTGTTTTGAAAATTATAGCTTTTCCAGTCTGGATCCCTCCACATTTCCAGGAGTCAAAAGAACCCAATTCTGTTTTGCTTTCCATGAGCTGACACCCCGAAGCTAAAAGGAGCAGTTTCATTCTTAATACCCACTTCCTTTCAGCACCTTTCCTAAAGAAACTGGATCACCTGAAATAGGCTTTTTCTAAGAAGCATTGCAAGACATTTCCTTGGTGCTATCCACTTTGACATCTATATTCATTGCGAGGGAAATGGAAGCCAGCTAGCACCCACTAGCCTTAGAGGCCAGGCTGGCATCTCCTGTGGAATATAGTACTGTTTCCACAGAAATAAAGTGTGACTTGTTAAAAATAAGAGGCTGGAAATGCTGTGTGTGCTTCTACTCATGAAAAAAATGTGCAGATGTGTTTTCATGTTTGCAAGACAGCCATGCTTGAGGAACTCTGTCTGGTTAGATTTCCATTGTGATCAGAAAGCCTTTGAAGGAAAAAGAAACATGTGTAAACTATAAGCTTATTAGTCTACTAACAATAGTACAATGCTTCCTAAAAAGCAAGAAACATCAAAGTTTTCTGTTTATTGCATCTTGAAAGCTTTAATATGCTTAGTTTGCAATTATACACACACACACGTATGTCTGTGTTGAGATGTAACAGAAAGCTGGTGTTTTAAGACATGAATGTAATAATTAAAGCTAAGATTAGAAATATTTTCATCTTTACTATGACTAAAATTAAGCACTGCTTCACCACTTGCAAAGGTTACCGCCGGCAGGTGGGGGCCATGGGCTCAAACCTGGGTCCTTGTGCATTGTAATGTGTGCATTACAATCAGTTGTGCCACCACTCAGTCCCCCATTTTTATCTTTTAAATATTTTATTAGTTTTAGTACAAGAAATAAAGAAACACAGATATCCAGAAATTAAGACTATAGCCCTACTCAGCTCTGGTTTATGGTGGAGCTGGGGGTTGAAGCTGGAACCCCAGAGCCTCAAGCATGGGAATGTTTTCATAACCACTATGCTGTCTCCCCAGACCCTGTCCATCTTTTTCTTTGAGTGATAGTAGCCTGATTATTGCACTGTGTTTATTGATATCCTAGACTTGTCATACTTGTAAAAGGTAGCAACCACCCAGTAATGAATAAAAGTGAAATTTTAATTAGTATTGGCATTTGCAGTAGACAATATGAGAAGCATTTCACAAGAAGCATTCACGTGGGTTTGATCTATAGCCCGTACGAAATGAGTCGAGTTGATGCAAAATTAAAACATAAATTTGCCTAGTTAAGTCTTATTTCCACAGTTGGAACCATCTGAACTTCATTTGAAGTAATTATGACTCCTATTCCAGCTTTGCTTAATAGAAACAAAAAAGATCAACTGACTTATTTTTTGGAGTTCCAAGGATTACGTCTCAAGCTTTCTTCACAGTCACAAATTTTCCAGAGATTAAACATGTCGTTAACGTTAATAGAGGGAAATGCAGAGCCTTGCCGTGTCAGTGAAGTCTGATGCTGAGATCATCTCTGAAGAGACTAGTAGTAGGGATTTAAGTTTGCTTCATTGTGCCAACCTCGTCCAGAGTTATCAGAATTTCAGAAATGCTGAAGTATATACTGTAAGTCTGTAGGTCTAGACTTTGGAAGTACTTGGTTCTAAGGAGCATATAACGGGAATCTGTATAGTTCCTTTATATTTACGGCTGACATAACCATACGGGATTCTCTTGCTTGCACTAATTGTAGGAGATACAGGTAGCTATTTCCCTACTTTCTTACTGACTACGTGTCCAAGGATTATTTCTGAGACTTTTAAGATTGTTTTTATTTCTTTTTTTAATTTTTGCTTTTTTCCCCTTTTGTTGCCCTTGTTGTTTTATTGTTGTTGCAGTTATTATTGTTGTTGTTATTGATGTCATATATGTGGTGTGGTCAGTGGTATAAAATCTTTCTCCCTGATTGGAATAGGTACATTTAAAGAGCAATTTTATTGTTGTGGTAGTTATTGTTGTTGTCGTTGTTGGACAGGACAGAGAGAAATGGAGAGAGGTGGGGAAGACAGAGAGGGGGAGAGAAAGACAGACACCTGCAGACCTGCTTCACCGCCTGTGAAGCGACTCCCCTGCAGGTGGGGAGCCAGGGGCTGGAACCAGGATCCTTACACGTCCTTGTGCTTTGCGCCACCTGCGCTTAACCCGCTGCGCTACCGCCCAACTCCCTTAAAGAATAATTTTATTGTCATTATTTATTCATTGGATAGAGACAGGAAGGGGGAGACAGAGGAAGAGAGACAGAGTGACACCTACCGACTTGCAGCTCTACTTCACTGCTTGAAAAGCTTCTCCCCTGCAGATGGGACCAGAGGCTTCAGCCCGGGTCCGTGGGCCCTAGAACACCTGTGCTCCTCTTTCTTCCTATCCCTTCCTCAAGGGCTCACCTCTATGACAATATGTGCTTTTGGCAGAAAGACTTTGCCTCCCCACTCTGTACATGAACCACTATATTTAGTTCGATAGGAGATAATGGGCAGTCCCCACTCTGTACATGAACCACTACATTTAATTCGATAGGAGGTAATGGGCAGTAGCCAGGCTTTCAATTTCTCAGTGAATTTAAACAGAAAAGTGGGGAGTCATTTATTATTTTAGAATAGAAGGCTCATTATAAGATGAGAGTAAAGATAATATTAATCAGGACTCAGCAAAGCAGTAAGTCATAGTGTCTCTGAATGCGGCTACGTGCATTCCGCACACCATGCCGTTGTACATTGCCAGGAAAGATCAGGCTAGAAGTCTAGAGGGGACGCTCGAGCTTGACGGGAGTTTGGGTCCCCTCTAGTGCTAGTGGGGTCAGCCTGACCTATGCACAGCACCGGGTGACCATGGCAGTGCTGCACTGACCAGAAGGCTGACTAGGAGACAGAATAGGAAAGAACAAGACACCAGTTCAGTATGAATCTATAGGGAAATAGGACTCTTTTACTCCACAAACATACTCATTTCAGGATCACTGGACTGTCCCGCTGTAGCTTAGAACAGAAGATGGTTAAGTGCGAGAAACTGCCAGGACAGTGACTGACACTGAAGACTAAGCACTAGCCAGGCGCAGACACTCTGCTGGGCTGTGGGAAGGGCTCCTTAGCAGCCATTCAATTGCAATCAGCCGCAAGTTGTAATGAGTAGAATAATAAGCACCACTGGAATAATTCACTATTCATCAGGAATAATAAACCACTTAGAATCACAAGGCTAAAATAATAAGCAATGCTTAAATCATGGAAAATGATCCTGGGAGGGGGGGACAGAAAGGAAGTGCCCAGAGGCACTGAGATCCTCCTGCTGGGAGCTGCTGACTCCCTGTGGGTGGGATATTCCCCATCTGCTCAGCCCCTCAGGCCACAGCCTGCTGGTAGCCCAGCTCTTCAGACTCACCAGAGAGACCCTGCTGACAGGGCAGGAGGAGGCTGTGCTTTCACTGAGAAGGTTTTTATTTCTAAACCCATGTGGGCATCAGCATGGATGCCATCTCCTTCTGTGGCCCTTCCTACCTAGAATGGGCTTGGTTTCTAACCTCAGCTGTTAGATTTTTTTTTATTATTATTATTCAAGTCTCAGATTAGAAGCTGTTTTCGGGAGTTGGGCAGTAGTGCAGCAGGTGTAGCACAGCGGGTTAAGCGCACGTGGCGCAAAGCGCAAGGACCGGCGTAAAGATCCTGGTTTGAGCCCCCTGCTCCCCACCTGCAGGGGGTCACTTGGCAGGTGATGGTGAAGCAGGTCTGCAGGTGTCTGTCTTTCTCTCCCCTTCTCTGTCTTCCCCATCTCTCTCCATTTCTCTCTGTCCTATCTAATAATGACAATATCAATAACAGCAACAATGGAAAACAACAAGGGCAACAAGAGGGAAAATAAATAAATATTTTTTAAAAAGAAGCTGTTTTCTTCATGACTCTTGTGGAATCTCATTTCCCACCCACTAACTAATCCTGGCCACAGTGCAAACATAATTCAGAGAATCTTTTATTTATTTATTTCCCCTTTTGTTGTCTTTGTTGTTTGTTGTTGTTGTAGTTATTGTTGTTACTAATGTTGTCATTGTTGAATAGGACAGAGAGAAACAGAGAGAGGAGGGGAAGACAGAGAGGGGGAGAGAAAGACAGACACCTGCAGACCTGCTTCACCGCCTGTGAGCCGGGGACTCGAACCGGAATCCTTATGCTGGTCCTTGTGCTTTGGACCACCTGCTCTTAACCCACTGTGCTACCGCCTGACTCCCTAGAGAATCTTTCCTACAAGAAACCCTGAAGATGACCTTGTCCAATTCCTTGTTTTTACAGATAAATCATATGAAAGGGAAACATTTTAAGATTTTCTTTTTCATTTTAAAGGAATTCCCATTTTTCTAACTTTCCAAATTTAAGCAATACTAAAGTTGCCCTTGACAAGGCAGCTTCTGTAAGAAAGTGACTTAAGTTACTGTTATGGCGTGTTGTGGGGGGTTACGTTACTGATCTGCCACCTGTGGTCTGAGAAGATGCTTGGGATTATTTCAATGCTCTTGAATTTGTTGATACTGTCTTTGTGGCCTAACATGTGGTCTATCCTTGAGGATGTGCTTTGTGGATTTGAGAAGAATGTCTATTCCAGTTTTTGAGGGTAAAGAACTCTGAAAATGTCCAGGAGGTCTTATCTGTCCATCTCTTTGATTAATTCTCTCTCTCTCTCTTTTTTTTTTTTTTGTTGATTCTCTGCTTAGTTGATCTGTCTAAGTGTGAGAGTTGGGTGTTGAAATCTCCCACTATTATTTTGTTGCTATTGATGTATTTTTGTAGTTCTTTCAGTAGGTGTTCTATGTATTTAGATGGGCCCTCATTGGGTGCAGAGATGTTAATAATTGTTAAATCTTCTTGGTTGATTGATCCTCTGATCATTATGTAATGGCCTTTCCTATCTTGTATTATTTTATTTAATTTAAAGTCTATGGTGTCAGAGATGAGAATGGCTGTTCCTCTTTTTTTATGTGGTCCATTAGCCTGTATGATAGTTTTCCATCCTTTCACTTTAAGTCTGTGTTCGTCTTGTTGGGTCAGGTGGGATTCTGGAACATAGCGGCGCACCGGCCATGGCCTGTTCGATAGCGATTGAGGAGGGCCCAATCATAACGTGCTAGGTCAAAGCCGGGTTGACACTTGCAGGGGTCTGTGGTGAGGTGTTTGTTCTTTACCTCAGCTGACTGCCAACTCTGTTTCCAACTTACATTGAAAATGGATTCCAGAAGTTTCTCAACTTACATTGAAAATGGATTCCAGAAGAATTTAAAGATGGGTGCTGTCTTTGTTGATCTCACAGCAGCCTAGGACACGATCTGGCATCATGGTCTCCTAGTCAAGATCTCAAGATGCCTGCCTCCATGGGTGGCCAACACTATATCGTTTCTTCTCCAAAACAGAAGATTCCAGGTGCATCTGGGTGACAAGTCTAGCAGATGGAGACTTGTCTCAAGTAGCCTCCCGCAGGGCTCTGTTCTGGCTCCTACGCTATTTAATATTTACATCAATGACCTTCCAGAAACTTCTTCAAGGAAGTTCATCTACGCCGATGACATCTGCTGTGCAACTCAGGCATCCAAGTTCGACATCCTCGAGGAAACACTCACAAAAGACACGTCTCTGATATCTGATTACTGTAAAAAATGGCGACTAATCCCCAGCACTGCAAAAACGGTATCATCTGTTTTCCATCTACACCATGCCTCGGCCTTGCGTGAGCTTAATGTGCAGCTTGACGATATGAGAATCCGGCATGAAGCCCAGCCAGTCTATCTCGGCGTTACTCTCGATCACACCCTGTCCATTTATTATATCTCATTGACAAAGCCACTCAATTTATAGAGACACATAGTCATAGAGACACATTTTTTTTGTTTTTTCTTCTTTCAATGCTGGAATGTTTGTTTTCCTTTTATTATGATGGGTGACATTACTGCTCTTGGAAAATCCACAGAGTCCCTGTTGGCAAGTCCTTACCATTAAAGGACACCATGCCAGTATATACTCCAGCTAACCTCACCAGCCTACCCAATTCTCTTTCTGCTGACCTAATTTTCGTGTCAGTTCATCTCTACCTGGTCCTTGCCTCCTAGTTTTTCTTATTCCACAGCTGACCCTCTATGAAGAAGAAGAATTTCATCAGCTGGCGCTGACCCACCAGAGGACCAGACGTGCTGTTTCTTCCCCCGGACATCACATCAACTGACTGCATCCCTTAAACTTGCTGGTGGACTTTGGGACAATCTCTCTACGCTGCTGGACACATTGAAAATCAACTTCGACAGTCCATTTGACTTCACCTCGGACAGCTTGGAGCCTCTCCAGAGACAGATGAACTCCCTTGCCAAGGTGGTACTCCAGAACTGCCATGTTTTGGACTTGATTTATGCTAAATAGTGTGATCTTTGTCTAGAAAAATGTTGTTTCTTTTGTAAATGAAATTAGATTTGTAAAACCGAAATGTTAATATCTTGCACAAACTTAGCTGTGATATTAAGAATTCCTTTTCCTCTTTCGGTACTAACTCCTGGTTCTCTTCTCCTTTAACTACTTGGCTTCTGCCTCTCCTAGGCCCTTTGCTAGCTATGGTAGCTCTATCGCTGATTATTCCTTGCCTCATTCAATTCCTCAAGAAACGCATACATGACATAATTAATGTTACAGTACAGAGAGTCTCAGTTCACCCTTACACTCGTATTCCTTTAGAGGAAAGAAATGCTCTAACTGACATTGATCCATAAACACTGTTCATTAATTAAAGAAATTAGGAGGAGATGTTGGGAACATGTGTGAGCCGGATAGAGCTTAGGAGAACCACCCCCATCTTTGGACGGAGGTCTGAGAAGATAACCTCTTGGTAAGTCTCTCTCAACCGAGGTGAGCATAAGGGGGGAAACTCAGACTTGGTTCTTTCCTTCTTGACTCTCAGGCCCACAGAAACCCCAGTACTTCCCTCCATTAACTGCAGGCCACATGGCCGCAGATTCACTCATTCAGAGTCACCTTCTGATCACAGAAGAACACACCTTATCACACACTTCATCACAAACCTCAGACCCCAGACAAGAGAAATTCCAAACTATATGGCCTTTTGATATCCATCTTCTCTCTGTCTCACCCTACGGGTTTAACCCCTATGCTTCTCTCAAATACCTTTGGATAATTAAATGGACTCTAGGATTCTGGGACTCAAGGACTCAGATTCTAGATTCACGCTAAGAGTCCCCTGGTGTCTTTTACTTTGTGTCACCCCTCTCGTGAGCAAGAAAGAACCAGCCCGTTACCTTTCCCCTGGAGGACACCCTGCTGGAGAAGGAGGGAGACACCCCGAAAGAGTATTATATAGATGTTCTTGTTCGATAGTGATTGAGGAGGGCCCAATCATATCGTGCTAGGTCAAAGCCGGGTTGACACTTGCAGGGGTCTGTGGTGAGGTGTTTGTTCTTTACCTCAGCTGACTGCCAACTCTGTTTCCAAGAGACTGGAACAGAGAAGTTCAGTGTAGGCATAGGGGACCAGATTGGGTGACGAGACGTCAAGCGTTGGACAGGGTGGGCGAAGATCTCCGCGTATATTGGCAGGTCCGGTCGAGCGTAGACATGGGAAATGAACTTAGATGATGCTGCATCCCGACGAATATCTGGCGGGGCGATGTTGCTAAGAACTGGCAGCCATGGAACCAGGATGGAACGGATGGTTCCAGAAATTATCCTCATGGAGGAATATAATTTGGAATCGACCAAGTGGACATGGGGGCTACGGAACCATCCTGGGGCACAGTATTCTGCAGTGGAATAGCATAATGCCAGAGAGGATGATCGTAGTGTGGAAGCGCTCGCGCCCCATGAGGAGCTGGCCACTCTTGCAATGATGTGATTCCTCGCGCCCACCTTTGCTGAGTTTTTATGAGTTTTTATGCCGTGGGATGCATTGGATCGACCTTCCCGTGGTGCATCTCGTGCGTACCCATTCATTGGGGAAACTGACAATCCTTCCTAGCTGACTGATTCCACATGGATCCCAGTCACTTTCAAAGACAGCAACAAGCAGCTCCTGACAGCTTTCAAGCTGTTGGTCCTGCTCTTCGAGTCCTCCAACTTAATATTGAGGGGCTGTCCTTTGCCAAACGCGTTCTTATTGGTCAATTGGCGATACAGCATCAGGCAGATGTTATCTGCCTACAAGAAACACATATAGCAGTCGATGAAGCTGCTCGATTCACCATCAGTGGATTCGATTTAATATGCTATAATCTCCATCCTAAACATGGCCGAGCCATCTACGCCAAATCGTGTCTTGCGGACGTTTACCACACGGCCTCTTCGACCTTCTACGACTCCATTACTATTGGAACTATTCAGCTCGTCAACGTATATAAGCCTCCCAGTGCCTCATGGGATAATGAGGTCCTGCCTAGCCCGAATCACCCAGCCGTTTACGTTGGAGACTTTAGTAGTCATCACCAAGACTGGGGATATTCCTCCACTCGTGCTGACGGCTCTATCTTAGCCGACTGGGCTTCAGAGAATGACCTCTCCCTACTATACGATCCCAAACAGCCAGGCTCTTTTCACAGTGCTAGATGGAATAAAGACTCATCACCCGACCTGTGCTGGATTAGCACAGTCAACGGCCAAGCCTTTCCCGCTACGAGACAAGTTCTCAAGATCTTCCCGCACAGTCATCACCGCCACCTATCATCCATATTGGTCTCCAGCTCCCACTGATTCTGTGCTCGGAGAAACTAAGATGGAACTTTCAGAAAGCAAACTGGCGTCTGTTCAGTGATCTTACCAACAAATTTATTCCTGCAATTCCAATTAACTCTATCCCCTCTGAAGATTCCTACAGGCGCTTCCACCAAGCCATCTTCAAAGCAGCTTCCCAAGCCATTCCTCGTGGGAGACGTGCTAACTATACGCCTTGTCTTGATGCTGAATGCTAGCAACTACTAAAGCAGTATGATGAGTCGGGCGACCCAGATGTGGCTGACCATCTCATTGCCTCCCTGGATGCAGTTCCTGTCCTGATTCATTGTGGTAGCAGTTTTATTTGCTATTGATTTCACCTTTATTTTTTTTATTGATGTGGTTTATATTTTTCTGTTCTGTCATTCTCCATTTGTTGTGTTTTGAGTACAAGCCACGCTAAACTAAAGTATTTTCACAAATGCAGTCACAAACCTCAGAAAGTACAACAATAGCAGCTGAACCACAGATTGATGCAGTTAAACCAATACCAGTTGGATAAACAATAGCTCCAGTCTAAGAAAAAAAAGAAAGAAAGAAAAGGAAAAAGAAAAAAGGGAAAAGATAAAGCAATAATTAATTACACAAATCTGTTGTCTACTATAAATTGTAGAGATAGCAAGAGTAGAAAGGAAGGAGAAAGGAGACAGAGAGTCAACTCCGAGTCTGATTTCTTCCACAAAATAATTCACAAATGAGTGTCAGTGAATTCAGAAAGCAAAAGGAGGAAGAAGGGGGTGGGGAAGATCAGTGAAAGGAATTTTTTTTATTAGCTAGGAGTGGAGAATAAAGGAAGGTGGAGGGAAGAGGGAGAAACAAGTTACTCCCACAATGGATAGCACACCCAGTCACCTAACAATGGAAGAAACAACAACAGTTAATTTTGTTCAACCTGAGGAGGAGGGAAAAAGGGACATAAATATACAATAAAAGTAATAATAAAATAGAGTAAAAAACCTGAAAGTCAGCCTGCAGCTTGGATCGATCCAGATTGGCTGCACAAAGGCTGGTCCCCTTCCTAAACAAAGCAAAACAGCCAATTATAAGACATATTGGGGAAAAAAAAGTCCAGGTACTCTTTCCCAGGCTGAAGCTCTGATTGGTCAGGTATTCTGTCACTCAAATAGAACTCTAGCCCTTTCAAAAGGAAAAAAGGAAAAAAAAAAAAAAAAAAAAGGCTTGGAATGCTCCCCTGCTGGGCCAGGAATCTGCTAAGAAGGAACTCTGCAGGAATCCTGCTAGGAGCAGCTTGCCAGCCTGTGGGGGCTGGTTTTGGGGTGAGTGTGAAGGCTGAGTTCAGAAGTAGTCAAGCCAAAGATTTTCCTTTCCTTTGTCCTTTTGACCTCTATTTGCCAGTCCAAGAGTGGGTTATAGTTCTCTTTATTGGTGTCATCCTAACCACCCCTTGCTCTCCCTTACCACCGATGGTCAGAAATCCTTCCCTCTCTGGAGAATCCCAGGTTGAGAGCGGCTTTTCTCAGGAGCTCACAATAGGTGTTGTCTCCATCTCCCATGGTTTCTGTTAGCCTTATAGAGTTCAGATCGCACTACTTTATGAAACTGGCTAATCTAGCACTTCTTAGAGAATGGTGTCTTTTTTTAAAATATTTAATTAATTAATTAATTAATTAATTTATTCCCTTTTGTTGCCCTTGTTGTTTTATTGTTGTAGTTATTATTGTTGTTGTTGTTGTTGGATAGGACAGAGAGAAATGGAAAGAGGAGGGGAAGACAGAGAGGAGGAGAGAAAGACAGACACCTGCAGACCTGCTTCACCGCCTGGGAAGCGACTCCCCTGCAGGTGGGGACCCGGGGTTCGAACCGAGATCCTTATGCCGGTCCTTGTGCGAGAATGGTGTCTTAATGAGGCTCATTCTCATCTAAGTGGGTGAGATCTTGAATCAGTTTGTCACATATAATATGCTTATTTATAATTTTATGTAAAAGAATAGACACTAATATGATGCAGGCATTATAGATAGACATTCATATTATATAAAATTCACATCCCAGACTTCCTGTCACCAAGGGTGTCCACATAAAGTTATGGGCATCAACTCCATTCTGACCCTGCCTACTTGGGCATAATCCCAACTACACAGTCTACAATTCCAGCCTCACAGGACCACCTTCCCTGCAGGTGCATTTGCTGAGTCCTCAGGAAGTCAGCTCACATCATCCCTGAGCAGGTTCTGCAGAGCCACTGTCCCCACAATCAGGATGGAGCCTTGGTGCCCTTCTGCATGTGGCTTCTTCATCTGCATGATTCTGTTCATGACTTAGTGTCTGGACCACTTCACTAATGATCTGAGAGAAGACACCCAGACAAGCCCTCTCTGGTCAAGCCTCACACCTGGCCGCTGTAGAAAGAGGAGGCCGTTACTTTCCTCTTACATCTTGGCAGTGAGGTTATTGCCATCACATCACATCTGTGCAGTTCCCATCTGCCCTCTCCTCCCTTTTCCCACAACACAAAGAGTTTCAGACAGAGTAGAAAATGATTTATGACTACTGTTGCCATGGGCGTGTTGCTCATAAAGCCAGCACTGGTGTCTGCACACCATTTCTCCCACCGGCTGGGTCTTACTCCAGCTTAGTGCACTGGGTCTGAGAAGCCCACTCAGACCCCTGGCCCTGGGCCGCCCCTGCCCACACTCCGGTTCTTGGCTTTGCTGCAGCAGACCGTGCACAGTTCAAGTCTCACCCTGCATTTTGTCGTAGCAGCTGGTACTTACCCTTCCTCTGCTGATGGATCCCTTCAGCTTCCTCACAGGGTGCGGTGAAGGAGATGGTATCAACTTTGCTGGTAGCACCTGGAGCCCTCACTTGGGGATGGGTGTCCGGGCTGTCCCCACATTTGGACTATTAATATAGTTCTGCCATAAACATAGGTGTACACAGCTCTCTGGGGGGTGTTTGTGCTTTTGAAGGACAGATCCCTAGTTCTGGCACTGCCAAATCATAAGCCAAGTCCGTTCCTTGTGCTCTGACGACTCTCCACACTGGTTTCCACTGCATGTGGCCCCGCTCCCTCCTCCCACCAGGACAGACGGGTTCCTTTACCCTATTTTCTTGTCAACATTTGTTTTCGTCCTTTCTGTTGTATGCCATGCTCTCTTATTTTTAATTTTTTATTATCTATATTTGTTTAGTGGATAGAAAGAGCCAGAAATCAAAAGGAAGGGGGAGACAGAGAGGGGGAGATACAGAGAGACACCTGCAACTGTTTCACCGTCCGCAAAGCTTCCCCTCTGCAGGTGGGGGCAAGTCTCGCTGGCATGAAGAGCTTTTCCATTATTGTCTGCATTTTCACGTCTCTGATAATTGAGGACTTTGAGTTTTCACATATCTGTTGGTCATCTGTACATATACTTTGCTGCACATTCTATGTCCTCTCCTATTTTTTAAAAGGATTGTTTGATTTTTGTTGCTGAGTTTTGTGTGCTCTTCATATATTTGATATTAGGCCTTTGTCAATAGTAAGACATGGAAAGACCTCCCGTCCTTAAGATGTTTTTGTTTGTTTGTTTGAGACATGTTTCTTTTTGCTGCGCAGAAGCTTTGCACTTTGCTGTAATCCCAATGGTTAATTTTTGGTTTTGTTTTTATTTTCCCTCTGATTGAACTTCTTCAAAGACGTGTCTTAATGTTTTTTTTTAAATTATATTTATTTACTTATTGCCAGAAATTGAGAGGAAGGGAGACATATGTAGAGAGATAGAGAAACACCTGAAACTTTGCTTCACCACTTGTGAAGTTTCCCCTGCAGACAGAGACCCTGGGCTTGAACCCAAGTCCTTGTGCACTGTAGCGTGTGCTCAGCCAGGTGCGCCACCACCCAGTCTCAGATGTATCTTGATTCATCAGATCAGAACATCGTATCAGCCGTCCTTATCAGGTGTGCAGTTTAGACCTGACTGCTCGGCTTACACCATTGCAATCAGCAATTATCAAATACACCTTAGTTTCAAAAATATTAAAAACACTAAATCAATTAATGAGTTTTCAGCATGCCATTTTAGTCAAGAAAATAGAGGGTCAGGGGAATAGTCTCTGGGCCCAAGCACAACACAGGACTTGCATGCCTGAGCACGGGGTGTTATTTCTAGCATGTACCAGAACCGCATTCTGTTCTCTTACTCATGGAAGCAAACATTTTAATGCACGTCTAGCATTTAACAAAGGGGAAGCACCAGTTTTCAGCCTTCAGACATAGAACTGCTCACATTTTCATCAGCTACCTTTATGTCACTGTTAGAGCTACCTATTCTACCCCCCAGGGGAAAGCAGAAAATGGGTCAGCTGGAACAAAAGGGCTGGGTGTAGAAAGACAGAAGACATTAAGGTTGACCAAACATCACCACGTTTTACTAATCTCTCAGTTAAATTACCGGAATAGCAATGTCTCTTGCCACTAAGTATTTTGTGTGGAACGAAGCGGGTCACCAAGCCATGCCTGCAGCTGTCTGTTCTCTCTAAGTGTGTGATTTGTTTTACTTTCACATCTGGATTTTAAGTAGATGGTGGAATAGCTGAAAAACCACAAGTGGATGGAGTGGGGGTTGGAAGTCAGAATCAAATGCTGGCGGCTTCCAGCTGCTTTAACATAGTTAGATTTCTGGTGGGCTTTCAGAGCGTCCTCACGTACCTGAATGTGGCATTTCTCAGCTAAAGGGAAAATGAGACTGTTTTTTGGATTGTCCTGTGGAGGGGAGATTGTTGGTCTGGCAACAATGAAAACAGTAGGAAGGACGTTGCTGAGCTATGCCGCACAGTGACTTCAAACACGTCGGCCTCCATAAAGATGGGACGCAGGCCTGTGTTTCCACTTCCTGCAGGTAAGTACCAATAGCAGGTGATTGGATGCGGACAGATCTCTTTCCTTAAGGCGTGCTACTCAGTAACTCACAACTGCTTTTGAGTAACACAAACGGCACAAGACAAAAAACTGCAAGCAATTCATTTGTTTCCTGACCGGAGTCAAAACCAGGCAGCTCCATGCTGGCAGGGCTGTTTTGAAGAGGGCTATAGCTATCTCACTTTGGGAGGACTTGGGACCTCACTGTGGACGACGGGCTGTCCACCTAACAAGGGGAACACCTCATCACCCAGGTTGGAGAGCCAAGTCTCCATGTTCCAGACCAAATAGACAGCTTAGGGTTTTCCTGGAAATACAGAAATACTTGACACTTCCGAAGCGCACTACCTTGTGTTGAACCAGAACCTGCTCAGCTCTGCTGCGCTGACGGCAGTCACACCTGGGGCTTATGGCAGAGACCAGAGGACTGTGCACTAGGCTTTCCCGGTGCACAGCCTCAGAGCTGCGCATGTGCACCTGGCTGTGCATGTGTGAGGACACTCATGACGCATGTGTCTGTGTGTGTGAGGACACTCATGATGCACGTGTCTGTGTGTGAGGACACTCATGATGCACATGTCTGTGCGTGTGAGGACACTCATGATGCACATGTAAGTGCGTGTGAGGACACACATGATGCACGTGTCTGTGTGTGTGAGGACACACATGATGCATGTGTCTGTGTGTGTGAGGACACACATGATGCACGTGTCTGTGTGTGTGAGGACACTCATGATGCACGTGTCTGTGTGTGAGGACACTCATGATGCACGTGTCTGTGTGTGTGAGGACACTGATGATGCACGAGTCTGTGCATGTGAGGACACATATGATGCACGTGTCTGTGTGTGTGAGTTCACTCATGACACATGTCTGTGTGTGTGAGGACACACATGATGTACGTGTCTCTGTGTGTGAGGACACTCATGACGCACTTGTCTGTGTGTGAGGACACTCATGACACACTTGTTTGTGTGTGAGGACACTCATGATGCACTTGTCTGTGTGTGTGAGGACACTCATGATGCATGTTTCTGTGTGTGAGGACACTCATGATGCACGTGTCTGTGTTTGTGAGGACACTCATGACGCTTGTGTCTCTGTGTGTGAGGACACTCATGATGCATGTGTCTGTGCGTGTGAGGACACACATGATGCATGTGTCTCTGTGTGAGGACACACATGATACATGTGTCTCTGTGTGTGAGGACACCTATGATGCACGTGTCTGTGCATGTGAGGACACTCATGATGCACTTGTCTGTGTGTGTGAGGAAAGTCATGACAAACGTATCTGTGCATGTGTGGACATGCATGATTCATGTGTCTCTACGTGAGGACACTCATGATGCATGTGCTTGTGCGTGTGATGATACTCATGATGCATGAGTCTCTAAGATACTAATGCTGCACATTATTCATGTTCTGTTTGCTTCTAATTCGAGGAGAGGATGACATCCCCCTCTACAAACTCTCTCTAATCTCCCCCAGCACCCTTTCAGCAAACGGTGAAGCTCCCACAGAGAAGCACTGACCATGTGTCCTGTGAAGCTAAGGGTGGACTATTTCACTTCATCTCGAAGGAGCATTAATTAATATTGTGCCTGTGTATTTCTGTCCTTTCAGTCTCTGTTCAAGCAGCTGAAGCCTTGGTCACTGTTTTTCCACGGAGCACAGCTCAGCTTGGCTCATGGTGGTGCCACATGTCACACCTGAGGCATGTGGTTCCTCGGGCAGGAAAGTCTGTTGTGCAAACCTCTGTGGCACTCCCCGCCCACCCCACCCCACCCTAAATCACCTTCATGCTCCAAGCGTCTGTCTCCTCTTTCTCTATCTGCATGGTCTCCTTCATTCACGGAAATATTGATTTATGAAACTGTCTCCTCTTTCTCTATCTGCATGGTCTCCTTCTTTCGAGGAAATATTGATTTATGAAACTGTTTATGCCTTAGGAATATAATTTCATACTTATTTTTTATTCTTTTTTAATATTTATTTATTATTTATTCCCTTTTGTTGCCCTTGTTTTATTGTTGTAGTTATGACTGCTGTCATTGTTGCTGGATAGGACAGAGAGAAATGGAGAGAGGAGGGGAAGACAGAGAGGGGGAGAGAAAGAGAGACACCTGCAGACCTGCTTCACTGCTTGTGAAGCGACTCCCCTGCAGGTGGGGAGCCGGGGGCTCGAACCGGGATCCTTATGCTGGTTCTTGTGCTTGGCGCCACCTGCGCTTAACCCGTTGCACTACTGCCTGTCTTCCAATTTCATACTTCTTGAGAACATGTTTTACAGTACATCACCCACCACAAAAATGCTAAAAAAAAATCCTACACACACCCCAGGCCTTTTGACCTCCTAGAGGCATAAACAAAGGGTCTGCTTGTGTTTGCTTTTCTTAGTTTCCTTACGTGACCTCTGTAGACACCGCAGACTTCATGCCCATCTGCATTTGTCTTTCTTCTTGTCATTTTTTTTGACTCCATGGTCCCATCCATCTTCATCTATGGAGCTAAGTGCAAGATATCATTTTTTCTCTTCTTTTTTTAAAAAAATATTTACTTATTTATTATTGGATTGAAACAGAGAGAAATTGAGAGAGGAAGAGGAGATAGAGAGGGAGAAAGATAGAGAGACACATGCAGCCCTGCTTCACCATGTGTGAAGCTTTCCCCCTGCAGGTGGGGACTGGGGACTTGAACCCGGGTCCTTGTGCACTGTGGTGTGAGTGCTGAACCAGGTGCGCTGCCTGGGCCCAGTATTATCTCTCCTATAGCTGAATAAAACATCATTGTTTGTATTCATCACCTCTGTATCCACCCATCTCTCCTTGGACACTTGGATTATTTCTTTTCCTTGCCGCACTCTCTCCATGAAAGTCTTCTTCTCGGCATGCTCCCATGTTTCCTCAGCCCTACCAGGTAGAGTCCTGAAGTCTGCACACAGTAGGAAGTGATCTTCCCAGAGGAGCGGTGGGTCACTGAAGCCAAGGGCATCCTCTAACCACGCTGATCTAGATGGGGACATGGGGAGCACGTAAACTGTCCAAGTAGCTCAGTGGACAACTTGGCTGTCTCAGAGGACAGGTGCTCTTATGCATATGTGCTTCTCCCACAACCAGAAGGACTTCATTATTTTGTATTTCATATTTCAGAGAGAGAGAGAGAGAGAGAGTAGGAAAGAGAGGAAGGACATCACAGTGTTGCTGGTGCCATCTAGGTGTCCCCACTGTGCCCTAGCTCCCACGAGGTGCTGGAATGTAAACTGAGATCTTATGCAAGAGGCAAGAGGTGTGTACATCACCAGGTGCCCAGGGGGTTACCTTCTGATCTGTCTCTGGCCTTTGGTGTTAGGGAAATGAGCAATCAATTTAAGATGGAAACTAGAAGGAAGTGCTAGAGTTCTCAAAGGACCCGCACTTGCCACAATTCCATGAAACAACCAAGGCCTTTGGAAAAAACCACAGCTCAGGCTTGTTGCAGCTAAAACTTGGTTTCTTGGTGTCCCTGCAAAGTGTGGCTCCTTAAGGCATATCCAGTGCTTGGTGGGCACGAGCAGTAACTTGGCAAAGTTTTCTGATAGACCTAAAATGAGAATCAAGTGTTCAAACCTCTAGCTGTGTGAAAAACTCTATTCTGTTCTTGAGTTAATGGGTAGGAAGCCCATAAATAGAGTTCACATGTCCATAAGGAGGTGGAGATTAGGTCTGGGCCATTTGATATTCTGAATCTGAGGCTGGCTTGCAGATGGGTTCCTTTCAAATCAAGCCATAGTACTGATGATACAAACTGTTCTAACCTACCTTTCTAGGAAAGTTGCAAGGAAGATGCCTTCTTCCTCTTTTTAAAATAGATCCAGCCTGACCAGTGGTAGCTGACTTGGACATTGGCACCTGACTTGTCCTAGATGACTTGGATGTTGGCACCTGACTAGTCCTAGCTGACTTAGATGTTGGCACCTGACTAGTCCTAGCTGACTTGGATGTTGGCACCTGACTAGTCCTAGATGACTTGGATGTTGGCACCTGACTAGTCCTAGATGACTTGGATGTTGGCACCTGACTAGTCCTAGCTGATTTGGACGTTGGCACCTGACTAGTCCTAGCTGAGTTGGACATTGACACCAGACTAGTCCTAGCTGACTTGGACATTGACACCAGACTAGTCATTGCTGCCTTGCATGTTGACACCTGACTAGTCCTAGCTGACTTGGACATTGGCACCAGACTAATCATATCTGACTTGGATGTTGGCACTTGACTAGTCCTAGCTGACTTGGACATTGGCACCAGACTAGTCCTAGCTGACTTGGACATTGGCACCAGACTAGTCATTGCTGCCTTGCATGTTGACACCTGACTAGTGCTAGCTGCCTTGGATGTTGGCACTTGACTAGTCCTAGCTGACTTAGATGTTGGCACCTGACTTGTCCTAGCTGACTTGGATGTTGTTTGGCTACATCATTGGTGTGAGAAGAGACTGTCTTCTGGCATGTTTAAGCTTGAAATTTATTTTAAACTTTAAAGCACAAACCCAAAAATATTTCCCTGAGTTTGATATGAATATAATTCCAATTAATCATATTAAAATAGTAAGTCTCATTTAACCGCCTTCCTCTTTAACACGGAATGTCGGTAGCTCTGAGCTACTAAACACCAGCAGAGTGTCGTCAGAGCTGCCTTTGGCACCTGAGCAGCACCTGCTATTTCACTTTGGGAGAGCTTAGATTAACGGCACCTGTGTGGAATTAGCTGCGAGCAAAGCAGTAACAAACGAATTAAATATAATTCTTTTTAAAGTTTAAAATTTCTAATACTTATTGATGTGTTGAACTGTTTTCTGGATGCAAAGCTGATGATAATGTGCGCAATTATATGAAGCCGCTGTTAAGCACAGATCTTGGGTTATTAAGGGACTAGGGAAACTCATTAAAGACATCAGTGAGAGAAAGAAGATCTGAGTCCTCGTCTGGATATCAAGCTTTTCTTTCTCATTTTTCTCTAGCTTTCACATTTCTGTGTCGTTTAAACTCATCTTTTGAGGCAGTTAAATTGCTGCACTAGGGGAAGCATTCCCTGAGATCAGCAGCATCTACTTTAGCAATCTAGTAGCATAAGTGATGCTAAATAAAATGCTTTAGTGGTCTAATAGCATACGTGATTCCTAAATGTACTGCTTTAGTGGTCTAATAGCATACGTGATCCTAAATGTACTGCTTAAGCGGTCTAATAGCATACGTGATCCTAAATGTACTGCTTTAGCGGTCTAATAGCACATGTGATCCTAAATGTACTGCTTTAGCGGTCTAATAGCACACGTGATCCTAAATATACTGCTTTAGCGGTCTAATAGCATACGTGATCCTAAATGTACTGCTTTAGCGGTCTAATAGCACACGTGCTTTCTTTTTCTGGCTAAATGAGTACATGAATGATGTCCCCACATATAGAAAAGCTATGCAAGCTTCTTTGAAATACATGTTTTAGATGGTGTGTTCTTGTTTGTATTTTTCACTATAAACTTTTGTAGTTAATTTTTGATCCCTCAACTAAATGCATATTAAAATGACAAAATTACTGGCCACAGAGTGAATGGCGTCTTGATTACTGAGCTAAATGCTGTAATTCACTTTTTTTGACCCAAATAGCAGCAGCAACAGTGTGATTTTACTTCATTTATTTGGAGTTTTCTTTTCTAATAATTAAAAATATATATATTATTTTTATTTATTGGATAGAGACAGCCAGAAATTAAGAGGAAGGGGGAGATATATAGATAGATAGATAGGGAGAGAGAGAGAGAGAGAGAGAGAGAGAGAGAGAGACATAGAGACAGAGGAACCTGCAGCCCTGCTTCACTGCCTGCAAAGCTTTCCCCCTGCAGGTGGGACCTGGGGGCTCCAACCTGGGTCCTTTGCATTGTAACATGTGCCCTGAACCAGGTGTACCACCACCCGGCCTCTATTTACAGTTTTCTCAAACACCAAGAGCAATAGACCTTCTTAAACATTAGAAATGTAATTCCTTGTGGGAAAGTCTTTGCAGACACCTCTCATGGGGAGATAAGAAGCTGTAGCATGTGCCAACAACTGCCCTGGAATCCATTAAGCTCCTGATAAAAGTGATTTAAAAATAAACCCATAGCGCTGGATGGTGACCTACCCAGTGGAACACATGTCGTGAGCAAGGACCTGGGTTCAAGTCCCCAGTCCCCACCTATCAGGAGAGGCTTCACTAGCAGTAGAGCAATGCTGGAGGCATCTCTCCTTCTCTCTGTCCCTCACTCCTTATACAAATAAGAAAGTTTAAAAAAAAAGCCACTGGGAGTAGTGGCGTCCTGCAGGCACTGGGCTTGAGCAACTGCTCTGAGGACAAGAGACAGAGAGAGAGAGACAGGAGAGAGAGAGACAGGAGAGAAAGAGAGACAGGAGAGAGAGACAGGATAGAGAGAGAGACAAAGGGAGAGAGAAGAGGATAGAGAGAGAGGGAGAGGGAGAACTCTTATAGATAAATGTCTTTACCCTACGTATTATAGATTGTCAGACAGGAACTAGATAGAGATCATTTGTCAGGTAAAATGAAACTTTTGATTGTAAATTAATCTGAAGGTGGCAACAATGGGATTTTTCTCCTTTCTTGCTATTATTTATCTTTTAATTTTTATTTTATTGGGGGCTTAGTGGTTTTCAGTCTACTTGTTGACACGTAGACACAGCCTCTCGTCTCTCCTTGACGGGGGTGTGGGAGACACACCAGCGTGTCCCCCGTAGGAGTTAGGAATCGTTGCCAATCAGTGGGTGCCACCGGCTGTCTGTCCTCAACAAGGAAGCTGTTGGCTTTTAGCTGTTTTTCAGCAAAAAACGGAGTGATGAGTTAGCAGTGTTCCTGAAGGAGGCGGTTATTCCATTACTTGTTGGAGGTGGGGCGCCTCTTTGGGCTATAACTATAATTAACTTAGTAGTTTCATTATTTGTCAATAAAGTTCGAGTCCTTTGTGTCCATCTCCCTGTGTGTGTCCTTTAATCTGGTAATAACAGCGTCTTGTAAATGAAATTCACTGCTGCAGAATTCCGAAGGCTGAAATGCAGTCATTTACTTTCCACTGCATTTATTCTTCTATACTCTTATATCTTAGTGCTCTTTTAGAGTTCATCTCAGCATTTACCTTCATACCACTACCCTAGAGAGCTAGCGTGTTAAGTATGGCTACATTTAATGGACAGATGTTTTCAAGATCAGATTTTCTTTTCCCCTTGAACTGGGAGTAGGTCAGTTGAGCAGATGACTTGTATAATCTTTTTGAACTTTTCAAAGCATATACCCTGTGATGTTTTAGAGACTGAAGCATTGCTTTATTCTGTAAAGTTGTGGACTTTTGTTGTTGTTGCTGTCCCTGGGATGGCATTTTCATTTTTTAAAACATTTATTTATTTATTTATTTATTTATTATTGGATAGAGACAGCCAGAAATTGAGAGGGAAGGGGGAGATAGAGAGGGAGAGAGACAGAGAGACACCTGCAACCCTGCTTCACCACTTATGAAGCTTTCCCCCTGCAGGTGGGGAGCAGGGGCTTGAACCCGGATCCTTGTGCACTGTAATGTGTGTGCTTAACCACGTGTGTTACTGCCTGCCCCCCTGGGATGGCTTTTGGAGGAGAGGCCACAGCATCAAAGTTCTTCCAGTGTATCAGGACTGGGGTCTAGGCTGGGTCCTGCACACGGCCAGGAAGCACACTCCCACCATGCACTTGTTCTGGCCCCTTTGAGGGAGTGCTGTGATCTGATGTGTCTCCTTGTTGAGGAAGCGTTGGTCTGCATGGCTGTTGTCACAGGGGTATAGCTGCCCATCTCAGCAAGATGCAGCTAGTCTCAGGTCAGGGATGGCTTCCTAAGGAGAGAGGAGAAGGTTAGGGGGCCCTGTAGGCCCAGGAAGAGCCTATCAAAGGTTCTCATGTAAGATGAATGTCGTCAGGGGCTGGGTGGTGGTGCAGCCAGCTAAGAACACACAGTGTGAAGCATAAGGATCCCGGTTCAAGCCCTCAGGTCCCCAACTGCAGGGGAGTCGCTCACAAGTGGTGAAGCAGATCTACTGTTGTCTATCATTCTTTCTCCCTCTCTCTCTTTTTAAAGAATTTATTTATTTGTGAGAAACATAGAAGGAAAGAGAAAGAACCAGATATCACTCTGGTACATGTACTGCCGGGGATTGGACTCAGGACCTCATGCTTGAGAGTCCAGTGTTTATCCACTGCGCCACCTCCCGGACCACTCTCTCTCTCACTCTATCTATCTACCTTCCCTATCAATTTCTCTCTGTCCTATCAGAAAAAACAAATGCTACTAGAAGCCATGGATTTGTAGTGCTGGCACCAAACTCCAGAGAGTGGAGGCAAGGAAAAGAAAAAAGAAAAGATGAATGTGGCCTCTGTCTGAGAGAAAGAAAGACAAACACTTAGTTAGAAGAAGAAGAAATGCAGAAATCAATTTCTTTTACTACAGCAACAAAAGTAATAAAATATCTAGGAATAAGCCTAACAAAAGAAGTGAAGACTTGTATACTGAAAACTATGAGTTACTGTTCAAGGTAATAGAAAAAGACACAAAAAAGTGGAAAGATAGTCCATGTTCATGGGTTG
The DNA here is from genome assembly GCF_950295315.1 of Erinaceus europaeus. Taxonomy (NCBI): domain Eukaryota; kingdom Metazoa; phylum Chordata; class Mammalia; order Eulipotyphla; family Erinaceidae; genus Erinaceus; species Erinaceus europaeus. Next base: position 86,202,691 of record NC_080177.1, read on the forward strand.
GAAGAATTAATATAATTAAAATGAATATACTACCCAGAGCTATATACAAATATATTCAATCCTCATCAAGATCCCAACCACATTTTTTTTAGGATTGAACAAAAGCTACAAATATTTATCTGGAACCAGAAAAGATGTAGAATTGCCTAAAATATCTTAAGAAGAAAGAACAGGACTGGAGGCATCACACTCCCAGATCTCAAATTGTATTATAGGGCCACTGAAATCAAAACTGCTTGGTACTGGAACATGAATAGACACACTGACCAGTGGAATAGACCTAAGACCCCAGAAGTGAGCCCCCACACCTATGGACATCTAATCTTTGCCAGAGGTGCCCAGACTATTAAATGGGGAAAGCAGAGTCTCTTCAGCAAATGGTGTTGGAAAAAATGGGTTGAAACATGCAGAAGAATGAAAATGAGCCACTATATTTCACCAAACACAAAAGTAAATTCCAAGTGGATCAAGGACTTGGCTGATAGACCAGAAACTATCAGATACTTAGAGGAATATGTTGGCAGAACTCTTTTCCACATAAATTTTAAAGACATTTTCAATAAAACAAATCCAATTACAAAGAAGACTAAGGCAAGCATAAACCAACGGGACTACATAAAATTAAAAAGCTTCTGCACAGCAAAATAAACCAATATCCAAACAAAGAGACCTTCCACAAAGTGGGAGAAGATCTTTACATGCCATACATCAGATAAGAGTTTAATAACCAACATATATAAAGAGCTCACCCAACCCAGCAACAAGAAAACAAATGACCCCATTCAAAAATATGGAGAGGATGCAGGAGGAACTAATGGGCACATGAGATCTTGAGGGTTCTAGCTCTAAATATAATAAAGAAAAGAAAAAAAAAAACATCTACAAGATAGTCTTATAGACTTTGATCAAGGCAAAACAACCAACTGGGTCTCACAAACACACTAAAATATTGTACTTCCCAGAAGAGTCACAGTGGAGATTTTTCCCAACCCTGACTCTAAGAAGAGATTGCAAAGGAATCTCCTGAATATAAAAACCACTAGATAGTATCTGTGATTCTTTTTTCTCTTAGAAGAAGTTTGTGTATGTTCTTAAAGAGAAGAGCTGCCCTAGGAAGTGCAGGTGTGCTTTAAACAGAGTTTCTCCAGAAGCTTCTCATTGCTTTTGGCTCTGGCACTGCAGGTACTTGCCAGAGAGTAAATACACTTTCTGTATCTATGGCATCGCTAAAATGCAAAGAAAACATGATAATGATAGATAAATAAATAAATAAAAATCAGTCTTCTAGTGTATCAAGCAAATACAGACACAGTAAGACAATGGAATTTGCTTCTTTCTGCTTAAAAAAAGGCCCACAGTCCCAGAGGGATAAAGGATAGGAAAGCTATCAGGGGGAGGGGATGGGACACTGAGTTCTGGTGGTGGGAACTGTGTGGAGTTGTACCTTTCCCATCCTATGGTTTTTGTTGGTGTTTCCTTTTTTATAAATAAATTAAAAAAGAAAACAATCATACAAAATTGATAAAAAAAAAATGCGGAGAGGACATGGACAGAATATTCACCACAGAAGAGATCTGAAAGGTCGAGAAACTTACGAAAAAATGTTCCAAGTCGTTGTCAGAGAATTTAAAATAAAGACAACAATGAGATACCACTTCACTCCTGTGAGAATGTCACACATCAGAAAAGGCAGCAGCAGCAAATGCTGGAGAGGGTGTGGGGACAGAGGAGCCTCCTGCACTGCTGGTGGGAATGTCAGTGGGTCCAACCTCTGTGGAGAACAGTCTGGAGACTCTCAGAAGGCTACAGGTGGACCTGCCCTGTGACCCTGCAATTCCTCTCCTGGGGATAGAGCCTGAGGAACCCACCACACCCATCCAGAAAGATCTGTGTGCACCTGTGTTCATAGCAGCACAATGTGTAATAGCCACAACCTGGAAGCAACCCAGGTGTCCAACAACAGATGAGTGGCTGAGCAAGTTGTGGTCTATACACACAATGGAATACTACTCAGCTATTAAAAATGGTGAATTCACCTTCTTTTCCTCATTTTGGACCGAGCTTAAATGTGAAGTGAGATCAGCCAGAAAGAGGAGGATGAATATGGGATGATCTCACTCACAGACAGAAGTTGAAAAACAAGATCATAAGGGAAAACACACAGCAGAACCTGGACTGGAGTGGGTGGACTGCACCAAAGTAAAAGACTCTGGGGTGGGGGGAGGGCTCAGGTCCTGGAACAGGATGGCAGAGGAGGACCTAGTGGGGGTTCAATTGTCATGTGCAAAACTGGGAAATGTTATGCATGTATTTTACTGTCTACTATAAACCATTAGTCCCCCAATAAAGAAATTAGAAAAAAAAAAACCAACAATTACCAAAAGTAGCTTTTCTCCCTGATTTCAACACCAACTGATAACATATATTCATAAGAGGGAGAAGCTTGTTCATTTTCATTCCTTCAAACAGGAGCAGATATCCATTCATAAGTGCCCTATAAAGTCTGACTAAGTTCTAGTGCGTCATCATTATTATTTAATATACTTTTTGACCTCAAAATATGTTGTTGCTTTGACATTCCTGGTTGCTGAACTGCCTTCAGCCCCACACTGAGCCTCTGCAGTCCTGACTCTCAATGGCTCGCCATGCAGTTCACCGTATAGTCTAGTAAGGCCGGCTTGAGGCACTGCTCTTGGCAGATTTTACCCCGTGAAAGATTTTACTCCATGAGAAAGTCCTGTCTCTGCGTGCCCCCATATCGTATTCCCTTCTCGTTCATTGTCCCCTGTTACGTATTCTCTTCCCTTACTGTTGCCTTCAGTTTTCACATCCTGACTACTTGGCCTCACTCTCTATTCATTCATTATGTCTCTCATCATTCCCCAGAGGAGGAAGGGTCCCACCTGACTGTAGTGTCCTGCAAAACTTACCTCGAACATGCAGGTGTTTAGTAATCACATTCATGTGTTCTCCAGAAATGCCCTTGAGAATTCTGCCTGATTTCTTTAGGGATATTTAATGGAATTTCCATGAAGGCAGAGATATTTTGATTTAGTTTGACCTTTATAATAAGCCCTGAGAATAGCATCTGGCACATATCAGTCCTTAAATAAACACTCGTAAGGTTAATGTGTGACTTAATTAATGTTAGTGTCTCCTAAAGCATTGCCTAGGAATTCAGAACTCATGACATTTGATGGTAGTATAACAAGAACCCATTAAAAAAGAAGGCAGACATTAAAATGGCATGCAGTCTTCCCAAACTATGCACAGAGTAACTTTGCAGAACCGCACACAGCTTGCGTAGTGAAGGCGACTGCTTGCTCAGTGTATGTGAGTAAATAACCTCATGATCCGACCGTTACAACATCCTTAAGGGACACCTCTACGGATGATGCTGGCTACGGTCCAAGTGCAAAATATCAAGGTTGTTACTTGCACTTGTTGGCATTTAATCTGCTAATTATTGTTTAAAGAAAAAGTTCTTGACATTTCCAGAGTTATTTCCAATCATTTGCTGTTACAGGGGCTCTGTTCCTCTCCACAACCCCTCCCCTGTCACCGAAGGCTATGACAGCAGAGACTGAATAAATGTCATTAACATGGAACAGAATCCTTCGGAAAGCTGAGGAAACAGCAATGCAGAGGTTCCTGTGGCCTCGCCATTGCAATGGCTGTTGGTGGAGAGCTCTGTGTTCTCTTGGAGGCATGTAGTCAGAGTTTTCACTAGAATGTGTGAGAGACGGGCTAGCAAGGAGTTCCAGGCTGCTTAGCCCATGCTCTCAGCTACAGATCAGGCAGCAGGAATCACTTCTTGCAGAGACAGTGACTCTGGTGTCTCCATTTTCCTCCTAAGATTAGAGCTGATGCCAAAAGTGTCTCTAGCATAGAAGACACAAGCATTACAATGAAAAGGAGTCCGCCTCTAGCTTCAGAGCTGAGCATGGACACAGCACAGCACTGCAGAGAAGACACGGAAGCAGTGGAAAATACATCTGTCTTTCATATTCTGATTCAAGTGAGAAATAAGGCAACTGGGGTTTAGATATTGATGATATTAAGAACTTTTCTTTTTTAAATACTTATTCCCTTTTGTTGCCCTTGTTTTATTGTGATAGTTATTATTGTTGTCATCATTGTTGGATAGGACAGAGAGAAATGGAGAGAGGAGGGGAAGGCAGAGAGGGGGAGAGAAAGACAGACACCTGCAGACCTGCTTCACCGCCTGTGAAGCGACTCCCCTGCTGGTGGGGAGCCGGGGGCTCAAACTGGGATCCTTATGCCGGTCCTTGTGCTTTGCGCCACCTGCACTTAACCTGCTGCACTACCGCCCAACTCCCTAAGAACTTTTCTTAAATGTTAGTGAAATTGTTGCTGTGTTTTAAATGGGTCCATTAGCTTGGCAATTCACTCTGAATATTTAAAAATAAAAAGACACAGTGTTGGGGCTGGCTTTACAGTCAGTCAGTCAAGCCATCTCAGAAGTAAAGTAGGTGTGAATGAAACAGGCTTGGTGTTTGCTCGAATGACAATTGTTTTTACTTAGTAATGAGGTGTCCATAGGATTTATCACAGTGCTTTTTTTCTTTTGAATATGATTCACTTCTCAACACTCCTTCAAAACAAAAGCAAAACAAAACAAAACATAATCACATTTCTCTTACACATAGAAGACTGTGAAAGAGAAAAGTCTGTCCCCCACTATCATAGAAAGAGACGTCAGGATGCAGAAAGCTTCTCCTCTCCACTAACCAGTGGGAGGTGAATGTTTCCTTGCTTTGTTTTTCCATTTTATTTTATTTTATTCTTTTTTGATTTTTGGTAGTATATTATTTTATTTATTTATTTTTATATTACAGAATTCCATGTCAGCAGGGGTTTGAATCCACCCCATTGTCACCACCAGAGTTCTGAATCTTCAGTCTCCCCACTGCAAACCACCACACTTCCCCTAAGGCTGTAGACATGGGCCAACCATCTTCTCTACAGCTATCTGTCCATGTTTATAAATAATTGCCCCCTTTTTCTTCCTCATTCAGTCCTCTCATCCCCTCCAAGCCACTCATGATAAACATAACTACCGCCATGTGTCCCACTCCTTTCCCTCCTCTCTCTCCGGGTGCTGATGGAGCTGGAGAGCAGAGCCTCTGATCTTCATCCTCTCACTTCTCCCCCGCTGGGAGTGTGGATCAAGGATGTTTGGGGGGAGCAGAAGGTGGGAGTTCTGGCTTCTGTAGCTGCTTCTCTGCTGTGCCTGGGTGTTGGCAGGTGGATCCACACCCCCAGCCTGTGTCTGTCTGTCCCTAGTGGGGCAGGGCTCTGGGGAGGGGAGGGTCCAGGACACATGGGTGAGGTTTTCTGCCCAGAGAAGTCAGGATGGAGGCATGGTAGCACCTGTAACTTGGTGTCTGGAAGGTGACATGACTTAAGTTGAGACAAAATGGTTAGTGAATAGGCACCAAAAAGTAGGACTAGAGCAGATGAGATTAGGGATTTTAGGATAGAAGGAAGCTAGGAAATTCATTTTAGGCATGTTCCTGGGGCACACAGCTGTGATAGTTTTGCTTGAGTCTGGTCTCTAGCCTGAAGTTGGATAAGAATAACTGTCCTTTGTCTTGTAATGTGTAGAGCAAAAGGCCACATCTGACCTCCCCATCTGCAGAAACTTTCTAGAATGAGAACAAAATCTCTAAGATCCAGCTCTTTAACGTCAAACACATGACATTTGAATAAAAGACCACTTTCTGATGCTAAAATAAATAAATGAATTGTTTTTCTTCACTGGAATGTAAGGTTGCTGAGAGCACAGGGTTCTAGTCCATTTGGCTCACTGATTAATTCCCCAGGGGAGCTGGGACACAGTAGACACGCATTTTCTGAATGAATGAACAGACTTCCTGAGGTGTGAGAAAACAAAAGAATATTGTCTGAGAGAATGGTGTCAGAGTAGAGCAAATAGCTAGAAAGTTGGATCAGGGCAGGAAGTAGCTCCCAGTTCTTGAAAAAAAAAAAACAAATCCAGTGGCTGAAGTTAACTATTTACCTCCATCCACCTGTTAGGGCCTTTATTTACCTGCCTATCTATCTGCCTGCCCATCTATCTGCCTGCCTATCTATCTGCCTATCTATCTATCATCTATCTATATCTATCTATCTATCTATCTATCTATCTATCTATCTATCTATCTATTTATCTATGTTTAGCACCAGAGCCTGTGTAACCTGAGTCTCTGTTGGTCTGAGCTTCTAGCTCATCATCACACCTGAGGAGCACTGCAGGCTGCACTCCTTTTAGGACCGTCTTTTTCGCGCAGCAGGGCAGGTACCCCCAGACTCCCTTTGGAGACTGGAGCTCTCCCTATGGTCACTGCTTTATGGTGAAGACAAGGTCCTGGGAGGCTCACAAGATGCTGCTCCTTATGGAAGTGACCAGTGGTGGTGGGGAGAAGGACCCTGTAGAGGTCTGGGCCCATCATATGTGCTGAAGACGTTCAATCAGATTTTTTTCCTCCTTCCATGTTAATTAAATAGTGATTTATGAGACTGCATGTTAAGATTTTCTCTCAGTTGTTTGTTTTCCCTTCTGTACTACAGAGATAGAGCTGCTTTGGGAAATTGTTTTAGGAGTGCATTTCACAGTTCTCAGGGCAGGTCTCAGCACACTTTGCTCAGCTGGCAGGTGCTAAGCCGCCTTCACCGCAGACGCCTCAGCAAAGAGCTCAACTCTGCGGCCACGCCACGAGGAATGATACACTGGCTCAGATTCCCTGCTGGCTGGCTGTAGACCCCAGATGTGAGTCACGTCACCTGGCATGTCTTTCTTTTTTTTAAAATTTATTTCAATGCTTTTAATTATTGGATAAATACAGCCAGAAATGGAGAAGGAAGGGGAAGGTAGAGAGGGAAAGAGACAGAGAGAGACCTGTAGCTCTGCTTCACCATTCCTGAAGCTTTCCCATGCAGGTGGGGACCAGGGGCTCGAACCTGGGTCCTTGTGCACTGAAATATGTTCGCTTAACCAGGTGCACCACCACCCAACTCCAACATTAAAGCTCAATATAATTTTAGCCTCAAAAAACTGATACAAACTGTTAACAGTATCTCTAATTTTAATTCTGAGTTCATTTTATCTGTATACTTTGGAAGTCATTTTTAATATACTAAACAAAAGATTTCTTTATCTTTAGAAATAACATATTTGCTGAACTTGCTAAATATCCACTGCATAATTCATTGTTCCCAATTACTTCAAATCAAATATGATAATAACTCCTTTGTCATTTTTTGAAATTTAATTGTGTCCTGACTTTTCAGAAAATGGAGTAAAATGTTTCCTCTCGTGGTGTTACAAGCTAAGAGCTCTGTAGTTCTGAGGTGATAAACTCAGAAAGATGATGAATTTGTTAAAGACAGGGCTTTATATCTTAGATTTGTCTTGGCTAGTGGAACAGACTGAGAGCAGTGCCAAGGCCCTAGAGTTTCCACATGAAAACAGCGCAGCCTAGGGAGTTCCCTGCTCAGCATTTTCCGGCACCCTGACGCTATCTGCTCCCCCTTTACTCATCACTCACCTTTCTCTTCTGACACTTTCAGATTCGTTGAGAGGAGAGAGCACAGTGCAAAGAATTTCAAACACTTCTGATGGAAATTTCCCCATTATTGACACTTCAGTGTGTTTCCTTCTCACCTCTCCTCTCTCTCTCTCTCTCTCTCTCTCTCTCTCTTTCTCTCTCTTGTTTGAGAATCTGTAATTATAAACAAAGTCTCCTCCAAACACAGAAAAGCCTAGAAGGTATAAAGAGAATTGTATTTTTGAGTCAGCATTATTCTAACAAGTGAAGTTCGTCAGAGTAATCCACCCAGTGCCTAGAGGGAAGCTGCGGAGGCTTTTCCGGAGTGAAGTCCACGTGGTTCCTCTCCTGCCCGAGTCTCAGCAAGAGCTAGACGTGCAGCCAGTTAAACTGCTATGATGCCACGGGCACTGGGACAAGAGACATGGCTTGCCTGGGATCAACCTCAAGGACAGGACTCCTGGCTGCTTGCTCCTTGAGAAAGACAGCCTATGCTTACAAACCTGACATGACATCTACTTAGCTTCTAAAACCTTTTACAAACATTAGAAAATACATATATTAAGAGCCGGGGGCTGGATTGTGGCACTCCTGGTTGAGCGCATGTGTTACAGTCAGTGCTCAAGGACCCCGGTTCAAGCCCCAGATCCCCACCTGTGGGGGGGAGTGGAGGTTCAGGAGTGGTGTGGCAGGTCTGTAGGTGTCTCTCTCCCTCTCTCCCTCTCCCTCCCCTCTTGATTTCTGGCTGTCTATCCACTAAATAAAGATAATTTTAAAAAGTTAAAAAATAGGGGTTGGGGTCATGGCACGCATGGTTGAGTGCACATGTTACAATATTCAAGGACCTGGGTTCGAGTCCCCAGACCCCACTGTAGGAGGAAAGCTTTGCAAGTGGTGAAGCAGAACTGCAGGTGTCTCTCTGTCTCTCTCCCTCTCCACTTCCCCTACCCTCTTGATTTCTGGCTGTCTCTATTCCATAAAGATAATAAAAAATTTAAAATACATCCACAGCTTACAGTCACATTTAAGGTTCACATTCTCAGAAAATAGAGGGGAGTCTCTTCTCGTGTTTCTCCCGGGGAAAACTGAGCCTCTTGTTTTTGACAGGTAGTTGTTGTGAAGACACACGGTGTAAGCGCTGAGCCCTCGGAGAGTAAGGGGGCACCTGTAACAGCAGCAGGCCGCAGCAGGCGTGCAGGTATCCTTCAGGTGGACACAGCAAAGCAACTATCTCCAATAAGAGTCATAGAATGCTCCTCTAAGTCCAGATGAAAGTTATGTTCACCATGTACAGTAGCCAGCTAAGAAGGCACTCACATCCTGTCTAAAAATGGCTATTCTTGGGAGTCCAGAGATAGCACAGCGGGTTAAATGCCACCAAGGACTCACATAAGGATCCAGGTTCGAGCCCTCGGTTCCCCACCTGCAGGGGAGTCTCTTCACAGGTGGTGAAGCAGGTCTGCAGGTGTCTGTCTTTCTCTCCCCCTCTCTGTCTTCCCCTCCTCTCTCCATTTCTCTCTGTTCTATCCAACAACAACAGCAATAACAACAACAATAATAAGACAACAAGGGCAGCAAAAGGGAACAAATACATAAATGATTAAAAAAATTTTTAAACTGGGCTATTATTTAATTAAAAATACTTATTACTTTTCACACCTGTGGCTTTGGGGTGCCAAGTTCAATCCCCAGCGTCACCAAAAACCAGAGCTAAGCAGTGCTCTAGCATCTCTTTGTCTAAAATAAACATTTGTAAAATAGACTTTAGAGTGGGTCCAGAGATAAAGCATACACTTTACTATGTGAAAAAAAAAACAAACACACATGAGTTTGAGTCCTGGCACCACGCAGGAGCACCAAGGAACTCCATAGAGGGTGGGGTGGATTCTCTCCTCTTAGTCTCTCTTTCTCTCAAAAAAAAATTTTTTTAATGGAAAAAGTAAAGAGCTTGTTGATAAAGAAAAAGGTGTGACAGAGAGACATAAAGCTTGCATATGTAACTGGGGAAATAGAACTGAAAGTCTTGCTTGAATCTGGGTTGCTGTGAAACCTTCAATTTTTTGAAAAAAAAATTATTTCTAAAAAGGAAATACTAAAAAGAAAAAAAAAGGAAAGAAAAAAAATACTGACAAGAACCGTAGGATGAGAGGGGTACAACTCCACACAATTCCAGCCCCCAGAACTCCGAATCCCCTCCCCTCCCCTGTGAAGCATGCTCAAGCCTGGCAAAGTAAAGCAGAGAGGCCCCTATTTAGAACCCCTTAATCTGAGACAGTGTGCTGGGAGCAGTTTGAGCTCTGCTGAGTCTCACACAGATGCAATATCTAGAGTTGAGGTTTGCCCAGCTCTGTGGAATCAATGCAAATGACTAGGGTGATTGTTTGTTTTATCCCAGAGTTAACTTTTTAATGGGGGATACTTCACGAGACAGTTGCCTCAGGGGAACTATTACACATCTCCTTAAAATATTTATGGGCACATGTCGGCCCACCAAAGTCCCACCTCCCTCCACCTGAGGGCAGTGAGCTCCTCTTATGCCTCCCATTGGTACCCCAAGATCACTTGACAGCAAGGGGTTAATAAGGTTTCACTGCTCAAGTCCTGCTGTTTAAGGGGGGAAGGGGAAGGAAGGCCAATGCTTGCTTCCCCCATTCTGAAAGTTTGTCTTTTCTCAGCAAAGACTTGAGGAGAGAGCATGATTACTGAGACACTTTAGCCTTTATTTAGCAAAATTGAGAACATCCACATTAGGGCAAGAGAGAAAGAGAGAGAGTAAAAAGGACCAAGTTAACACTTATATGGTGGTCAGGGGAGAGAGAGGGAGGGAGAGAGAGACAGAGAGAGACAGAGACAGAGAGAGACAGACAGAGAGAGACAGAGAGATTTTCTTTCAAAACCCAAGCCCCACTTCCAGCTTTCCAAGCCACACCTGTCAGCACTCCTGTTTTCTGGGAGGTGGGTGCCTTGTTCCTGTGAGTGACCAGAAGGCCAGCACCACAGCACCTCGAAGCCACTGGATCTCCCCTATTTCCACACAGAACACTTGCAATATGACCTTATTCACTTGCTTCTGTGTTTATGCCTTCTACCTACTGGTCTTGATTTTTTTAATTTTTATTTTTTGTTATCTTTATTTATTGGATAGAGACAGCCAGAAATGGAGAGGCAAGAGGGTGAGCTTGAACCCAGGTCCTTGTGTACTGTAACACGTGTACTCAACCAGGTGCCCCACCTCCCAATCCCCTGGTCTTCATTTTTAAAAATTACTCTTGAGTGTGTAAAATATGAACGTGGCATGAAATATACCCTAGACACAAATAAATACACTGGTTCACAAAATCTTGCTCATGTTTTTCTTTCTTTTAACTATTTTATACATAGTGATAATCTTTTGTAATACTTTAAATATTTTATACATAAGTGATAATCCTTTGTAATACTTTGTAATGCTTTAGTCTCAGGGTCACTTACTAAGCCACTTTGTTCTAAGCTTCACCTTCAGCTCCCAAATGCTTTTATGGAGATTGTCATCCTGGTGCAAAAATCTTTATTGTTTGTCCCCTGTAGTGGCTTATACTACTATTTACCTATATAAAGCCAAGCAGGAAGCCAGAAGAAATTATAAAAGTGCATATGTATTTTTGTATTGTTGAGTATATCTCTAGTGTCAAACTGTAGAAGTGTTGTTTTTAAAAATCCAAGCATATGTATTGAAGGTAAATATTGCCAGACTTCCATCCATGGACATCGCTCAGGCTCTCCTCTCCCAGCCGTGCAGGAGAGTGCCTGTCCAGCAGGATTCTACACTTTAAATTGGTATTAAGGGCATAATCTCAGTTGTTATTTTTCAAGCATGTTATAGGAATAGAAAGTATCTTCAGACACTGTGACTAAAATAATGTGAACATCGTTTGAAAAGCAATGCCTGGGGAGTCGGGAGGTAGCGCAGCAGGTTAAGTGCACACATGTGGCGCAAAGCGCAAGGACCGGTGTAAGAATCCCGGTTCGAGCCCAGGCTCCCCACCTGCAGGGGAGTCGCTTCACAGGTGGTGAAGCAGGTCTGCAGGTGTCTGTCTTTCTCTCCCCCTCTGCCTTCCCCTCCTCTCTCCATTTCTCTTAGTTCTATCCAACAGTGATGACAAGAGTAATAACTACAACAATAAAACAACCAGGGCAACAAAAGGGAATAAATAAATAAATATTAAAAGAAAAATCAAAAAGAAAACTAATGCCTAAGGCAGGCAAGCCCAGCACTGTCAATAACTATCATCTGTGGGGAAAGACAGGCCACATGCCCACCATTCTAAATTCTGCTGTCCCCCCGGAAGACATGGGTGCCTTCTGCTGGACACTGACATACAGGGGCTTGAAATGGGAGAGCGAACCAGGCAGCAGCCATGGTTTTAGGGAGTTGATTGGGAAGCAAGTGAAGAAATAGTCTGCGAGAGAAGGGCAGGGTGGGCTGTAAATGGGAGCCCCTGTCTCAGAGGATTGTCTCCAAGGAGAGAGGTCACCGCTTGCCCCCGTGAGAACTGTAAGGCTTCCACACTTCAGCGCAGATGGCCTGTGGGAAGCGGGGAGGAAGGAAAGACAGTGTTGCTAGCCACCTGGCTTCAGGGACAGTCCTGTTGAACTGCCGGGTGGAAGCCCTGGGTTTGGACTTTAGGAATGCTGCCAGCGTTTGCATTTGCAAATGTCTTAGGCCTGAGGGCTTTCAGTGGCCTAGCTCTGAGCCTCAGCCAGGACAAGCCTCTCACCTTTCAGATACAGCACCCTCATGGTGCTGCACCAAAGCAAAGGACTCTGGGGAGGGAGGAGGAGTGGGGAGAGGGAGAAAACTCTGTGACCTATAGCAGAATGCCATTGCTTGCATATGTCAGTCATTGCACTGGGAAGCGTTAACCCCCTCAATGAAAAATGATTCTTTAAAAAAGGGTCATTCTTAACTTTGGCATCTTTCAATTTAGTAGTGACTTTCCTCCCTTTGAGAAGACTTGTACTCTGTTTTTGTCACACCTTCCTAGAAGTTTATTCTTGGTTAAACAGGATAATGTTGAGTTGGGGACAACCTGTGCTCTTAGCTGGTTCTATCCTTCCCTTTTCTGGGTTGTAGTCAGTGGGAGAGCCCAGCACATGGGTCTATGCACAGAGTAGCAGCTGTGGCCAGAGGGTGAAATGTTAGGAAAACCCCACTCTCCATTCATTTGTTTACTTTTTACCAGAGCCCTGCTCAGCTCTGGCCTAGGGTGGTGCAGGGGGTTGAGTCTGGGACTTCAGAGTCTCAGGCAGGAGAGTCTCTTAGCAGAACCACTATGCTGCCCTCACCCCACCCCAAATACCACAATCTCTGCCCCAGGACCTAAGTGCTTTAGTCTCAGGGTCACTTACTAGGCCACTTTGGTCTAAGCTCCACCTTCAGCTCCCAAATGCTTTTATGGAGATTGTCATCCTGGTGCCAAGATCTTCACTGTTTGTCTCCTATAGACACTTAGAGTGTGTCTGCTAAATTCTCTATGTTCAGGACTTCATTTACACTCTGGGACTGGGTGCCTGCCCTTCTCTCGCTGACTGTTTCTTCTCGTGCTTCCCCAGTGGACTCTCTAAAACCATTGCTGCTGCCTGACTCACTCTCCCATATCAAGCCCCTGTACGTCAGTGTCCAGCAGAAGGCACTTATGTCTTCCAGGAGGATAGCAGAGTTATCTGCAAATTCGGTTATAGTAACTTATTTATGTCTTCAGGACAGTGCAAGTGATGTAGTTCATAGAAACATTAAACATGTCTAGACTAAATACTAGAACTATAAGATGTAAACACAATGCACAGATAATATAAATACCTAACATTTATGAATTATCTATAAGTAATTTTACATTTAAATAAGTTTCTATAACTGAATTTGGATATAAGTAGCTTACATCTCTTTCATTTCTTCCTAAAGATTGATTGCAGAGAATATTATAGGACCCAAGCAGTGGCACACCTGGTTAAGTGCACACTTCACAATGTACAAGGACATGAGTTCAAGCCCCTGGTCCCACCTGCAGGGGGAAAGCTTCAGGAGTGGTGAAGCAGGGCTGCAGGTGTCTCTCTGTCTCTCTCTCTATCTCCCTCTCCCCTCTCGATTTCTGTCTCTTTCTAGTAATCAATCAATAAATACGTAAATTAATAAATAACAGAAGTATTTCTTATTATAAAATCAACAGGGACTATTCCAGACCACAAAGAGTTTGTGAGAATGGGCAGAACTCTCATTGGAAATGAAAATGTGAAGATGTCATCTCCTATGTGATTCTATCACTTCTAATTCAATGACTCTGTGTTGGGTCTTCTAAGCTCCTTGATCTTTATTCCCTGGACACTGTCATTCCTTCTATTGCATATTCATCTAGCCTCTGGGGCCATATTTTCTCAGCTTGTATGTCACCCTATTATCTGGTAGCTTTTTCTATAGTGCCATTTAGAGCTTATTCGACTACTTTGAACAAAACGTCCTCCTTCCTCAGCCCCTTCGAATAAGTCTGTGGAGAGCTTTCTTCATCAGAAGTGTTACACACACCACACAGTTAATAGCATTCTTTTCTCCCTTATGTTTTTATTAGTGATTAAATAATGATTGACGAGATATTGCGGTAACAGGGATCCAGTTCCACACAGTTCCCACCAGCAGGGCTCTGTGTCCCTTCCGCTCCGTTGGAAGTTTCCAGATTCTTTATCCTTCTGGGAGTCTGGACCAACATTCTTCATGGGGAGCAGGAGGTGGGAGTTCTGGCTTCTGTAAGTGCTTCTCCGCTGGCAGGTGAGTCCAGACACAGAGCCTGTTTCTATCTTCCCCTCCTGGGGCAGAGCTCTGGGGAGGTGGGACACATCTGGAGAGGTTCCTGCCTGTCCAGGAAAGTCAGGATGGAATCATGGTAGTGTCTGCATCTTGGTGGCTGAAGTCAATAGTGTTCTTTTCCTCTCTGTTTCATCAACCTCAGCCATAAATCAGTTTCCTTCAGAGAGAAAGTGAGGCCAGTTTGTTGTGTCCCACATAGAATGTTTTTTTAAATCCCTTCTCATGCTTACCCATTGTATGGTGTGTTCACACAAGCTGGTGAAGACCAGATAGACTTTTGCCCTGAAGGCTTTTGTGCAAATTATTTTGTCTACTTGACACGAGAACAGTAGAATAAGTCAAGCGGTAACCCTAAAGTGCTCATTTCCCAGTAGTTAGCTGGAGAAATGATCTTTGTTTTTTGAGCACTCTCTTCCACAACAAAGCTCTCAGCAGTGTGAGAGAAGAGTGTCCATGCTATTCCATACCCAGCATCCTAATGATTATGTGTGAACCTTAGGGAACCCAAATCAACATTTTCCTTTTTACCCTTAAGCCAGCTTTCTGAATTGTGTAGATGAGTCTCCAAGTGTTTTGGGCATATTTTCATGGCTGAGTTAAAAAATAGCTAAGCCATTAATATATGTTATTTCAAAGGATTTTATTCTAGGACACAAATGGTCCATGAGTTACTTGGAAACAGCAATAGTATTCTCTAACACACTTGAATTAATCACCAAAGTTTTCCACATAATACCAGTTTACAGTCCAAAGCTGAAGTAAGCTTTGTACAAAAATAATTATCACTGACATTTTTTATTCAATATGTAAATCCTACAATAAGATATTTCATTATAAAACCTGCCATTCAAATCATTATAATAAATTTACATTTTAAAGATAAATTCAATAGCATTAAAATTATAAAAAATGACATTTCCAAATGCAATAAAAACACCTGACATTTATAGCAAAGTGCTGAACACCACTGTTCTTTTCTATTTTATTGTAGTTAATTAATTTATTTTTATTACCGCCAGGGCAATAATTGCTTGGGCTCAGTGCCTGCACCCTGAGTCCACTGCCCTTAGTGGCCACTCCTTACCTCACACCTCTTCTTTTTTTTTAAGTTTTTATTGGGGGATTAATGGTTTACAGTCAACATAAAATGCAACAGTTTGGGCATGCATAACATTTCCACATAACAATACCACCCCCACTAGGTCCTCCTCTGCCATTCTGTTCCAGGACCTGAACCCCCCACTCACCTACCCCAGGACACCCACTCCAGTCCAAGTTCTGCTGTGTGTTTTCTCTTCTGATCTTGTTTTTCAACTTCTGTCTATGAGTGAGATCATCCTGTATTCATCCTTCTGCTTCTGACTTACCTCACTTAACATGACTCCTTTAAGCTCCATCCATAATGGGGTAAAAAAAAAGGTGAATTCACCATGAACCTGAGACTTTGGAGCTTCAGGAATAAGAGACCCTTTGCATAAACATTATGCCATCTACCCCTGTTCACATTTCTCAGTTTTCCACATAACAATTCAACCCCCACTAGGTCCTCCTCTGCCATCCTGTTCCAGGACCTGAACCCTCTCACCTTACCCCAGAGTCCTTACTTTGATGCAATATACTGACACAGTCCAAGTTCTGCTTTGTGTCTATTGTTCAACCTTTTTTTTTTTTTTGTAATTGGATTCCTTTCATTGAAAATACCTTTAAATTTAGATGGAATAGAGTTCTGCCAATATCGACTTCTACGGATTTGATAGTTTCTTATCTAACATCCAAGGAGTGTCGAAATCCTCTACCATGACTGTGTTGCTCTTAACACAGTGCTGTAGCTCTTTCAGTAGATGTCTCATTTATTTAGATGACCTCTCCTTGAGTGTATCGATGTTAATAATCATTAAGTCCTCTTGATTGACTGATCCTCTGAACATTAAATAATATCCATCCTATCTTTTAAAAAATTTTTATATTTATTTATTTTCCCTTTGGTTGCCCTTGTTGTTTTTCTTTTATTGTTGTTGTAGTTATTATTGTTGTTGATGATGTTGGTGTTGTTAGATAGGACAGAGAGAAATGGAGAGAGGAGCGGAAGACAGAGAAGGGGAGAGAAAGACAGACACCTGCAGACCTGCTTCACCGCCTGTGAAGTGACTCTCCTGCAGGTGGGGGGGGGGTTTGGAGCTGGGATCCTTACACCGGTCCTTGTACTTTGCGCCACGTGCACTTAACCCACTGTTCTACCTCCCGACTCCCTATCCCTATCTTTTTAGATTTTATCCTTTTTAGGTCTGTGGTGTTAGATGTGCATAGCTGTCCCTGCCCTTTTTGTGGTCCACTGGCTTGTATGATAGCTTTCCATCCTTTCACTTTGAGTCTGTGCTTGTCTTGCTGAGCTAGGTGGGATTCTTGCAGACAACATATGGTTGGGTTGTGTTTTCTGATCCATTTTCCTAGTCTGTCTTTTAATAGGTGAATTCAGGCCACTGGTATTTATTGATATTATGGGATGAAATTTTATTTTAGTTATACAAAGGAAACATGACAAAACTATAGGACAAGAGGGGTACAGATTAACACAATTCCTACCACTAGGCCTCCATATCCCACCCCCTCCCCTGATAGCTTTCCTATTCTCTATCCCTCTGGGAGTATGGACACAGGGTCACTGTGGGATGCAGAAGGTGGAAGGTCTGGCTTCTGTAATTGCTTCCCCGCTGAACATGGGTGTTGACAGGTGGATCCATACTCCCAGTCTGCCTCTCTCTTTCCCTAGTGGGGCAGGGCTCTGGGGAATCACAGCTCCAGGACACATTGGTGGGGTCGTCTGTTCCAGGGAAGTCTGGTCACATCCTGCTGGCATCTGGAACCTGGTAGACTAAAAGAGAGTTAACATACAAAGCCAAACAAACTGCTGAACAGTCATGGACCTAAGGGCTGGAATAGGGAGATGAAGTGTTGGGGGTGCTCCATTTTGTAGATAGCTAGTAAGTATATTTTAGTTATATTTCAAAGGGCCTGAAGCTATACTAGTGGGTTTTTTTTTTTTTTTTGCCTGAGCCTGAAATCTGATATGCAGGTGGATCCTAATTATTGTCTGGGGAGATGATGTCATGGCTGGGAAAAGGACCAAAAGCTGGATCAGGGGAGAGAGTAGCTCCCCAATGTCGGAAAGGGGTGTAAATATTGCTATAAACCCCATGATTTGATGTGATCTGGGGTCCATAATTAGCTTAGGAGCCTGTATGACCTCAGCATCCCTCTAGTGCCGTTATTCTAAAAAATTAGATTGTTCTGATATGTGGCATGTTCATGATGCTGTGACTGTTTAGAAGAGACCTTTCAGAGCTTCTTGCAGGGCAGGCTTGGTGATAGTTGATTCCTTCATCTGTTGCGTATCAGAAAAGGTTTTTATGCCTCCATCTAGTCTGAATGACAGACTAGCAGCATACAGTAGTCTTGGCTGAAAGTCTTTCTCACTGAGCACTGAATACATATCTTGCATTCTCTTCTGACCCATTCTTTAATAGAGACTGGAAGAGGTAGTTTCCGAACAGCTTCACAGCTCCTGAAGCTTAGCCCTGCAAGTGGGAGCCAGGGTGCTTGTTCCTGGGAGTAGTCGATGCACCTGCCTGCAGCCTCTGCTCTGCAATGAGCCCTCTGCCCCTTGCCTGCACCTCCTGTAGAGCTGGACGGTCCCTTTGCTCAGGACCCAGAAGTCTCTAAAAGCACAGGCTCTTCCTGTCGCCCCTTCGCAGAGTTCCTCCTTGTTGACTTCCTCATGGCCTGGCACTGATTCTCAAACCTGCAACCCTAGCAGAAATAGAGCTACAGGGACATTTGATGCTGATGGGGTTCATCCCTGCAAAGCCCAGCTGGTGACCCTACCAAGTGCTTTGGACATGGGTGTTGGCAGGGGAATCCACACCCCCAGCCTGTCTCTGTCTGTCCCTAGTGGGACAGGGCTCTGGGGAGGGGAGGCTCCAGGACACATTGGAGAGGTTTTCAGCCCAGGGAAGTCAGGATGGCGTCATGCAACTTGGTGGCTGAAAAGCATTAAGATGTAAAACAGAACAAACTGTTTAGTAAGCAGGAAACTAAAGATAAAAATATAGCAGATGAGATTTGGGGTTTTCATGTTGAAGGAAGCTAGTAGGTCTACTTTAGATATTCCAAGGAGCCCATCACTTTACTAATTTTTGCCTGAGCCCAACAGCTAACATGCAGGTGGGCTAAAGGTATTATCTGGGAAGATGGTGTCAGAGTTGGGAATAGGATTAGAAAGCTGTATCAGTGCTGAGAATAGCTCCTAAATTTGGGGAAAGTATAGAAATAACAATAAACCCCATGAATCTGACCTCTATTCATATTCAGCACAGGAGGCTGTGTAATCTCTGAGTCCCTGTCAGTCTGAGCTCACAGCCCGTGGTCCCAGCTGGGAACATTCTAGGCTCCTCTCATGTCAGGACCCGTCTTCCTTGAGGGGCAGAGCAGGCTGACCGGCCTCCCTTCAGAGAGTGGGGCATCCCTGCCATGGCTGCTCTCCTGCCTCTACAGAGGTCACAGTAAGGTCGTGTGATGACTTCCCTGATGGAAGTGACCAGTGATGGTGGAGAGAGGGTCTGTTAGAGGTCTAGGCCCTTCATGTCTGTGTCTGTGGGAATCTCAGGATTCCTTGGCAGAGCCCCAGATGGTGGGGTGACTTTATATCCAACTTTGTTTGGTCTCCCTTGGATCTAGATAGTCTTCCAGGCTTGTATTCTATGAATGGTAATGTCCACCTAACTTTGCTGATAGCAAGTCAAATAGTCTTTCTGTTTTAGATCCTATGTTATATTTTCTGCATTTTATCAGCAACGGTGTATGCTATTACTTTTAAATGAATTTGTGAGATACAAATTATTTCTAAATGCATTTTTCATACTATTTTAATACTAATACTTAAATTCTAATACCAAAGTATTAGAATTACATTTTTGAAAGGTATTTTATAATAATACTAACCACTATCAATTCAGAAAATACCTTCCCATTCATATTAAATCCAAAAGTCCTAATAGCCTTCAACAGACTTTTAATCCTACTAAAATTATGTTTATATTTTAATAGCTTGCCACATGTTTGTTGGTAAATTGAGAAACTTAAATTAAAATTGGTCTATTTCAATTTCAAGTTATTCTAATTTATTTTACCAGAAACTTCATTAAATGTTTAATCTAGGTTTATTTTAGCTGTCAAACATAAATTGGTTTATAGTTCCCTCTCTCTAGTGAAATGTAATTAAAATGGGAATATTCCCAATTGAGAGTAAAATTCATTCAATTACAAAAACAATTTACTTTATTAAGTTAAAATTTAATTTCAGGTTTCATTCCATGCAGCTGAATTAAAATACACTTCACTGCTTATCATTTCTTTCAAGATGTGTATAGAGAATCTTTTGTTAAGGATAAATCCCAGTGTTTGTAGTAAAAACCAGTGAGTGCTCTTAGGAAATTAAATGCTACCACTACAATTGTAAATTACAGTAATCCATATTAGTAATGTATAATCTATGGCCAAAATAGTTACAGAAAAGAATACACCTTGGCATGAAATATTCTTAGGGAAACTAGTAAGAAAAATATACTTAGAGTTTGTTGGAGTCAGTATGTCTCTGGATAGCATAGACTGTGTGAAATAATTTCACAAACTAAAAATTGTAGCATAAGCGTAGTATCAACATTAGAAGAGAAGTGGTGATCTAATGTGTAGGGTTAATTGATATTATCACCCTAAGGGAGAAGATGTTTGTTGAGGTCAGTGTGTCACTGAATAACAGATGTAGCAGATACTTTATATTTCTTTTAAAAATTGCTAGAGATTAATTTCCTTCTAGTTGCAATCCTTTAAATAAAAAAGTAAATAGAATCAAACTGTAAGTACTCTGTGTGGTTAATTGTGTATTACATAACACAAAACAAAGATCTTACAAAAGTTATTAAATGTCATATTGCATCTTGAAAATAGTATTTCATATATATTTAACCCAGAATATTTAATGTGTTCAGAACACAGAAAGGTAAAATAAACAAGCACTGTCTTATAAACTTTCCAGGAAAGTAAGAAAAAGAAAACACTGAAGAATACTGACACATCTGAGGATATAAGTCACACGTATTGTCTAGTGCCCTTTGTTCTTGTACTCTATGTCAGGAAGGACCATGTCTTTGACAGAACAAGACTAGAGATCAGAAAGTTGAAACGGGAGGCCAGGTGGTGGTGCACCTGGCTGAGTGCACATGTCACAGTGTGGGTGGGGAAGAGGCCCAAGTGTCTCTCTCCCTCTCTATCTCCCCCTTCCTCTTCTTCTTCTAGCATTTGCCCTTCTTCCGTAGCCAGTCAACAGCGTCAGGTTGGGCCTGATGTCAAGTTTCGAGACCTCCTTTGAATCTGGAGAGGTGGCAGTCGTTGACTATGTGGGTCATAGTCTGTCTGGAGCTGCAGGGGCAGTTCGGGTCGTCTCTGGCTCCCCAGCGATGGAACATAGTGGCGCACCGGCCATGGCCTGTTCGATAGCGATGGAGGAGGGCCCGATCATAACGTGCTAGGTCAGAGCCGGGTTGACGCTCGCAGGGGTCTGTGATGAGGTGTTTGTTCTTGACCTCAGCTGACTGCCAACTCTGTTTCCAAGAGTCTGGAACAGAGAAGTTCAGTGTAGGCGTAGGGGACCAGATTGGGTGACGAGACGTCAAGCGTTGGACAGGGTGGGCGAAGATCTCCGCGTATATTGGCAGGTCCGGTCGAGCGTAGACGTGGGAAATGAACTTAGATGATGCCGCATCCCGACGAATATCTGGCGGGGCGATGTTGCTGAGAACTGGCAGCCATGGAACCGGGGTGGAACGGATGGTTCCAGAAATGATCCTCATGGAGGAATATAATTTGGAATCGACCAAGTGGACATGGGGGCTACGGAACCATCCTGGGGCACAGTGTTCTGCAGTGGAATAGCATAATGCCAGAGAGGATGATCGTAGTGTGGAAGCGCTCGCGCCCCATGAGGAGCTGGCCAGTCTGCAATGATGTGATTCCTCGCGCCCACCTTTGCTGCAGTTTTTATGAGATGTTCGTGAAATGACAGGGTGCGATCGAGAGTGACGCCAAGATAGACTGGCCGGGCTTCATGCCGGATTCTCGTATCGCCAAGCTGCACATTAAGCTCACGCGTGGCCGAGGCATGGTGTAGATGGAAAACAGATGATACCGTTTTTACAGTGCTAGGGATTAGTTGCCATTTTTTACAGTAATCAGATATCAGAGACATGTCTTTCGTGAGTGTTTCCTCGAGGATGTCGAACTTTGGTGCCTGAGTTGCCCAGCAGATGTCATC
Source organism: Erinaceus europaeus (assembly GCF_950295315.1). Lineage (NCBI taxonomy): Eukaryota > Metazoa > Chordata > Mammalia > Eulipotyphla > Erinaceidae > Erinaceus > Erinaceus europaeus. The sequence continues at coordinate 86,224,466 of NC_080177.1, forward strand.
GGCATAGATGAACTTCCTTGAAGAAGTTTCTGGGAGGTCATTGATGTAAATATTAAATAGCGTAGGAGCCAGAACAGAGCCCTGGGGGAGGCCACTTGAGACAAGTCTCCATCTGCTAGACTTGTCACCCAGATGCACCCGGAATCTTCTGTTTTGGAGAAGAAACGATATAGTGTTGGCCACCCATGGAGGCAGGCATCTTGAGATCTTGAATAGGGAGAGGTCATTCGCTGAAGCCCAGTTGGCTAAAATAGAGCCGTCAGCACGAGTGGAAGAATATCCCCAGTCTTGGTGAGACTATATCAAGTCCACTAAAAAAATATGACTCCATCAAAGACTGTAAACACTAGTTGCATTTTGATATCCATTATTCATTTACATTTGCAGACAATTCACTGCTGTCATTAAATGACGTATGACCGCTCTAAATCATAGTCACTGAGAGTCAGTGGCAGTCCTTGAATCCACACATCCATCTGGTTACTGCTGCCCATACTCAAGTACCACCAGAGAGTGAGCAGAGGATAAATAAAGCCAGCCGTGGAGACGACAGAAAATGAAGTAAAATAAGACAAAGTAGGAAACAAAGATATACAAAGAAAAAACAAACACAAGAAATCATTTCACTGACCATCATTTTATTAGTATTTTTTCTCAGTGATTTAATAATGATGGGTAAGGCTGTAAGATAACAGGGCTTCAATGCCATACAGTTCCCACCACCAGAGTCCTGTCCCAGTATAGCACTGAAGAGAAGAAGCGAATCAGTTCGGGATGAAGGTGAGCCAGAACTGATTCCCTTCTGACACCTGAGCCAGGTGTCAGTTATTGTTGGAGGACGTTCTTTTGTGACATGTCATTTCATTTAAAGTCACAGTTCCCAAAGATCCATCAACTAATAACAACCATGCATTAAAGTGGAAATAAAGAGAAGTTGATCTCTTTCTTTTCACATAATTTGCTTATACCTGCCCAAGTGACTAATGATTATTATTGCTGCTATTGTTATGACTACTATTGTCACTGCCTAGCCTTCATCACCCTGGGCTATTTTTCAGATAGAAGGAGTTACACAGAGGGAAATATACTACAAGGCCAGAGCTCTGTCCAGCACAGCTGAGTCCGGGCTCCAAACTCCACCGCACACAGGACAGTGCAGGCGCACTTTACAGGAGAGCTAGCTCCCTAGGCAGAGTGTGAAATGCTTCAGCTTTAACACCACCCCTAATCTGGGTAGTATCTATGGAAAATATATCAAAGTTAAATATAAAAACCTGGGGCATGATGGATGTTCTCATCTTCCTTGTGTTGAAACGTGCATTCCCTTATATGTGAGCCTGGGCGACGTCAGTCCTGCAGACGTGATCCACGTGACAGCCCTGTGCCATGGAGCCCTCAGTGCCTGTGATTCTGCCCAGTCATACTTTAAGAAAACTGTTACCCTTGATGGCTTCCCTAACTCTGATCAATACTTTTGGGGGCTCTCATACTTTTTAGAAAATAAAGTGGTATTATTGACATCTAACATTATAATAGTTTCAGTTGTACAGTAACCTTGACATTTACATCTGGTGAAATGTAATAATTACAGTTGCCTATGATCTCACAATAATTTTACATCTATCCCTATCCACAGTTGTAATATTTTTGGTGTGAGAAATTCTGATTGTGGAAATCACGCTGTAGATGCTATCCCATGACTTATTTACAATTGGTAGTGTGTGACTTTGTCACTGTTCACCCATTCTGCCCACAGCCCCTACCCTTAGCTACACACACACACACACACACACACACACACACACACACACACACAATGGCACAATGGCATTAAACCATCAATGCACTTATGTATTTTCTTTGGTTAGGAGAAAAGTAAATTGCAATAGACTGTGTGTAATAATTTCACAAAATAAAAATTTTAACCTAAGTATAGTATCAACATTATATGAGAATTGGTTATCTGATGTGTAGGGTTGATTAATATTGTCTCCCTAACGGTGAAGCCTTTTGTAGATAATTCTAAGACTAATAAAACTTTTGATCTCAGAGGAGAAAAGGCAGTGCTAAAGACATTAAAGTCGATATTCCTGAAGCAATGTACCATTCAGCCTTCATTGGAAGACAAGAATATTGTTCAGTGGGCTGGAGGGAACTTGAATTAGCTCAGTCAATTAAGTCAGGATTAATTTATGTTAGAGCCTGCTCTCTTGAGTCTATAAAAGCCAAGACTAAATAGTTAACCAGAACTATTTAATTTAATAAAAGTAAAAGTCTTTAAAAAAATGAGTTCTAGAGAGGGAAAAATCTACTACTGACACAATCAATAGGCAGCAAGATTCCCACTTTAATTTGTGTCAGCCAAAGTTAAAATAAATTCAGAGCCTAACAAGAAGAGGATCCCTCCCTTCACACAGAGAACCAAGCTTTCTAGAGAGTATTAACATGGGTTACACAGCGGCTTTGCATGGATGTGCGGTAAACACTAAGTATCCACAAGAGCAAAGTCTTTCTTTTCTGTAATTGCTGACACTAGTGACAAGTTTGTGCTCTCTTTGGTCTAATTAGAAGCATTCAATTACTAATACCTTTGGTCACAAATGAATCTGCAGAGGCTATGAGTAGATTTTGATTACCCTAATTACCCATCTGATCATAACACACGGACCTAATGGGTCTTTGTGTGGTCAGGGTCTGTTGAGAGAGCATGTGGGTTGGGCCTAGCTGAGTTCCTAACCACAGAGAAAATAATAGAGTCATATTCAGTCTGTTAAGGGAAAGGCCTTAGCTCTATTCCCACACTGACTCACATAATCGCTATATTGTACACAACATTTTATTCAAAAGAGGAGTAGCACTTAGAATTTTTCTTTACAAAAGAAACCAACAAAGGAGGTAAGTTTCTGAAGGAACCTCTTGTTAGCTCACAGAGAAAAATCGCAAAGCTTGTTTTGACTGATTTTCCTCAAACACTTGAATAGATCCATGTGTGTGTGATCTGAGTTCTGGAAGATATTTAGAATAATTGTACCGACTGAACACATAAATTCTACAAGTTGAAATGCTATCCCTTTAGTAATGCTTTCACTAAACCAAAGGATAAAGTTATGGAGAACATAAGGTCTGGGTTCAAAATATCTGAATTTCTCTTGCATTTCTGTCATCTGCTAAACTATGTAACAGCCAACAGTTTACTTAACTTGACCAGTTTTTTCACAGATTTAAAACTGATCATTATAGTCTCTGCATATGAGGATGAGATGCAATTTGTGACACGCTTACAACTTTGCTTGACATTTAGTGAAGGCTCTGATTATTCATTATTAAGCATTGCTTTAGCGTTATTCAGACCTTACCAACAGAATATATGTCTCTCTGTTTCTATATGAGAGTTAGGCCCTTTGAAGATTGGAGAAGACATTTTTAATCTGAATGCCAAATTATTAACCAAAAGCTTCACATAGATAGAGGCAAAGAAGCAAGATAATAAATAAATGAACCAAACTCTTAGATAATGAGAATTGGGGCATCTTGTAAATTCCAACAGCCAGATGTTGGTGAGTGTAAACCGGTCTTTAGATGGGGGTGCTGATATAATACCTATATATTTATATCTGTCTATGTAGACATGCTGTTCTATTGCACAGATGAAACATATATAATGTTAAAATGCTCTCTAATTAAAATTATAAAAATCAATGAAGTCAATTTTCTTACAAAGCAATTCCAGTCCTCTTGAGGCAATTTGAATAGATGAACATCAAAAGAACCATTTAAATAACAAATTATCCCATTAACTGATTCTACCCCAAATTTTATTTAAAATAATCAACATGAACTTATTTGTTCAGACCCTCCAGTTGTTCCCCAATAACCTAAAGTGAAGTCTAAATTCTTTTCTTTTTTTTAAATAAAATAAATTACTTTCTGTGCTACAACCAAGGCATCACCCGGTATTCCCTCTTTCCCTCTGATGTTTTCTTGCTTTTCTCTAGTCCAGTCCAGACTCAAGTCAACTTTGCTCAAACACGTTGAGTACATTCGTAGTACACAGAATTTCTTCTCTTGTAAGTGGGATACTTTTTACCCAGATACTCAAAGCTTTTGCCATGCACATCAATTCAGGTCCTTGCTCAAGTTACCGCCAGACACCCTTTCTGAGGACACCTCTAAAGCAACACTTTGACCAGGAACCCCTTACTTTTCCTTGTTATTTCTACTTTTTCTTTTCTTTTTTTAGTATCTTTATTTCTTTATTGGATAGAGACAGCCAGAAATTGAGAGAAAGGGGGAGGTAGAGAGGGAAAGAGGCATAGAGACACCTACAGCCCTGCTTCCCCACCTGTGAAGCTTCCTCCCTGCAGGTGGCTTCTGGAGCCTTGAACCTGTCCAACCTGAGTTCCATGGTGTGAGAGATTCAGAGACCCTGAACAGCATTCAAGCAGTTATGACCCCCTGGACAAGCTGCTGTATGCAGTTCAACACCAACGTTCAGGTTCTTCAGGAACTCATAGAAGTACATGTAGCATGGCTTAGTAAGTTGCCCCAGTATAATCAGGAACTTGAGTTAAATCATCTGATCCTTTTTTGTTGCTGTGTGCTGCGGAGAAGAGAGAGAGGAGGTCCAGAGTGAAGAGGGAACACAAATCTTTATGTGCGCTGGCACCTCAGAGTTGGGTGCTAGAAAACCAGGTTGGGCCACGTGAAGGTAGCCAAAATGGCCGCCTCACATGGTAACCTTTCCTGTGTCTGAATACCGAAGTGAAGCGCTGGCAAGAGAGCGAGGTGCGGAAGAAGAAGGGCTTTTATAGGAGCAGCTTTCGCGAGAATGGGAAGGGGGAGGAGTAACCATAGTACTCCAGGATAGGATAATAACTCATGAGAATGGGAAGGGGGAGGAGTGACCAAAGCACTCCAAATATCGTGGGGAAATAGACAATGTCCTGAGGGCACAACATGGCTGAACAGGCACTCTGAGAATGTCCCAACTCTCGTGGGAACTAGCAGTAGCCTGAGGGGACAACATGGCAGATGTGACTGCATCTGCACAATATCCCAGCATCTCCCCCTTTCCTTTTATCTAATGCCCAGGGCAACAGTGTGTAAAGTCTATGAACTACTCAGGGTCAGTCTATGAAAAACCAGCAACATGAAGGGAAGGAAGCTGCTGTAAAATCGTCTAAAGTGTCCAAAGGGTATGCCAGCAAGTCCGATAGAAGTCTCAGTCCAAAGTAGGCAACTAGGGGGGAGAAATGGCAGGGGATGAAATGCTGCATGAGGAAGGTCAGCCTCTGGAGTTTTGCTTTTCTGTAGAAAGTGAGCTGGAACCACCAAAACGTGACAGGCAAAGAAGAAGCAGGGAAGGCAGACAGGCAGTAAAAATGTTCTGTCCTTGGAGTCTGTGAATCAGGTTCTTCAGATCACGTCAGGTAACATCTAGGGTTTCGGGGGGGGGGTGCCACTGTAGTCGTGCCATCTAGTGGGTGATGTCAGGGTGTGCAGGGGTCCAGATGTTTTTTTTCCGGGATTCCTGTGGAAGAAACACAAACAATCTGCTTCTCGTGGTTAGCAGGGCATCTGATTTGAATGCTTTCTAGAAAAAGAGGTTTGGTGCCTTAGCCAACTGAGTATTGGGGGATGTATCTTTCCTATTCATTTATTATTATTTTATATTATTTGTCATGGTAGTTAGCCATTATCTGGAAGGTCCTGGGTGATTCATGGGGAAAAAGAACTTATCTTTTAACAAGGACTCTAAGGTTTAGGGAAGCAGGATCTTATCTTTTTTTTTTTTTTTGTATTTTGCCTTTTGTTGCCCTAGTTGTTTTATTGTTGTAATTATATTGTTGTTGTTACTGATATTGTAATTGTTGGATAGAACAGAGAGAAATGGAGAGAGGAGGGGAAGACAGAGAAGAGGAGAGAAAGAGACACCTGCAGACCTGCTTCACTGCCCGTGAAGTGATTCCCCTGCAGGTGAAGAGCCAGGGTCTCAAACTGGGATCCTCAAGCTGGTTCTTGCACTTAGCGCCACCTGTGCTAAACCCACTGCTCCACCGCCCAATTCCCAGGAACTATCTTTTAACATAAACTCTATGGTCATGCCAATAGCAACCTTGAGGGCACATGTGGCTCCCCACATGTCCCCCTGTCTTATATCATGTTTTGATGTTTGGCGGACTTTGTTTTGTGGCAGGGTGGACTGTGCCTGTCTTAGGTTGGGGATCAGCCTTCCGTTTTACCCATCATTGGAACACCTGGTCATTTTTGCCCAGGTGCCCTGTCTTAGGTTGATTGGATAGCGCTAGTTTACCTTTTACCCGTCATTGGCTAGCCAGCCCTCTACATGGTGGATGTTCTGATGGAGGGGGGCAAATCCTCCAAAGCAACTCAATATTCTGCCATGTCCAGCCTATGATAGTGAGTTTGTATAGGTTGCATCTTTATGGTATCAATCTGTTGTTGCAAAAAGGCCATGAGCTTATTAAAAATTATAGGACCATGGTCTGGGAGGTGTCACAGTGGATAAGGTGTTAGACTCTCAAGCGTGAGGTCCCAAGTTTGATCCCTGGCAGCACATGTACCAGAAAAATATCTGGTTCTTTCTCTCTCCTCCTCTCTTACTCATTAATAAATAAATTTAAATGTTTAAAAAAAAAAAGAAATATAGGACCTATTTTCTCTCTCCTCCTCTCTTTCTCATTAATAAATAAATTAAAATGTTTTTTTTAAAAAGAATCATAGGACCTATTGTGAGCAGAAGAAGTAAAACAAGCTAGGGTCCCACAACTAAGGGTAGACAGGTAAGGGAAGGGGGAATGTATCCATTGGTATGAAGAGGTGGGATCATATCTCAAGTCTAAGGGAAGCAGTCAGTGGATGTGATGTCTAGGGGAACAGCCATTTGTCTTTGGGGGTAGTAAAGGATGTCTGTGGCATGGGTGATGTTATAAAGGGAAACATCTTTAAATTGTTGGCTGACAAAGGCATGGCTTATGGTGGCAAGACAAGATACCCCAGTTAAGTTTACAAGAATATGTGAATGTTGTTAATTTACATAGGTTGTGTATGGAGGAACTTTTTATAGTTTAATACCTTACCATATGAACAATGATTCTTAATATGAAGGCTTGATAGCTGTACTCAATTACTTGTGAAAAAATAATAAAACTTGTAACAAGGTAGAGGTTTACTATAATTGATACCTCAATGATTATAATTGGTTTGAATATCTTTATGATTTTGTTAAAAGGTCACCTAATGTGACTTCCTTTAACAGTCTCTATAGCAGGATCTTTAGACCAATTATAGTTAAAATATATATATTGATTTTAACCATTTTTACTTTGGAGTATAAACAGACTCAGGTTACTTAGAGAGTTAACGTATGTTAGTGACAATGGTTTTAACATTTGCAGTGCCAGATTGATGCCAGATCTGTTGTGGATTAATTTCTACAAGATAGTTTACAGGGCACTTTTGGGGGCCCTCCAAAAGCGTTCTGTATACAGAATTTGCATTTTAGTTTTGGGTATATATTGTCACGTTAAATATTTAGACTTTACCTTAAATAGTTAGTAACTTTAGCAAATTAACTTTACCTTTCCTGGTAGTGATATAGCTTCAAGGTTACACTTGAACCACTAGGTTAATGTTTTACCAAACTTGAAACATACATATAAACATTTAGTTATAACACACCGGAGGAAACAAAAAACTTTTGTTATAAAAACATATCATTTAAAAAAAATAACAAATTTATATCTGCCATTACTCTCACAGTTTAAGACTAAACACTTACATATATACCAAAACTTAAATATAAAATCAAAAGAGAGAGAAAAAAAATTTTGGAATTTTTCTGGACGTCTCCAGAAATTTTGGCTGCATCCAGCATTTTTATATAAAATATAAAATTACCTTATAGAGTACTCTGTGCAGATGGGTCATGCAAAAATTTTTGGTCATTCAACACACTCATTCACAAAACACAACTGGCCAGTCATAACATAAGACATTCAGGGGAGGGGTAGGAGAGAGGGCTCTGTGAGCCAAATTTTGTAGGTTCTGCCATGTCATATTATGGATCCTGGGATGTATCCTGCGACTAGTCCTCTTGTATTTCTTGTTCTTCAGGGATAACAGTCCCATCATGAGGGTATTGTCGGACATGGACCAGGAAGAGGGCTGTGGGAACGAAGGTGCTGAATTTATAGTGGTTGGGTTCAAGAAGAGAGCATAGAGGCAATTTTAATCAAGAGAGGGCAAAGTGGGTTGTCATCAATTTTCACATAAGAATGAGCAAGCCATGGAAGTAAGTTAACAGTATACACACTGTCAGAAAAAAGGTTGAAGGATTCTGGTACAGCTTTTAATGCAAGGAAAACAGCATAAAGTTCTTTGTACTGAGGGGAATTCTCAGGAAGCTCAGTAAAGAGAAGTTTAGGAGATTGTTTGTCTGGGTAATATATAAGGGCAGCAGCTCACTTTTATCCACCATCAGTGAAGACTGTAGGAGCAGAAAGAATGGGATCTCGAAAGAAAAGTTTATGTGCTAGTAGAGGCAAAAGAGGTAAAGAAGCTATCAAATTATTAGAAGGAAAATGGTTATCTATTTGTCCTGGAAACCCCACAAAGCTTATGGCAAAATGGGAATGATGGCGTATGAGCCACTCTGTATCTGGGAGAGAAAAGGGCAGAATAATTAAATCCTGTTCTTTCCCTAAGACCTGCACAGACCTATTTCTTCCTTGGTGATCCATGAATGCTAATGCGTCTATCTCAGTGAGGAGTCTTGGAGTTCCTCCTACTGGTGTGTGAAGCCACTCAAGAACCCCATGGTTCTGCCACAATGCCCCTACTACTGTGGGGGTGGAGTTAAAGATTATAAGGTTTACCGGAGAGGAGGGGGAGAATCAAACAAGGTGCATGTCCTGGAGGGCCTAGTTAACCCTTTCCAGTGCTGAGGAGGCCTTGGGAGTTAACCTATGTTTTGAGGAGGGCTGTTTGTTTCCTTTTAACAGGTCAAACAGTGGTTGTAGGCAGCGTGTAGGCAGATAAAGATACTGCCTAAGCCAATTTAAATTTCCAAGAAAACTTTGTAAAGAAGCAAGAGTGAGGTTAGAAGGAAAAGTAACACTAGGTTTTAAGGGACGAATTTGCATTAGAGAAATCTCTGAACCTAAAAAAGATATTGGAGGAATTAGCTGTATCTTCTCAGGAGCCACATTAAGACTGCTTTTCTTTAATGCAGGGATGAGAAAATCACGTAGGGCACAGAGATCTGTATCTGATTTTCCCCATATTAATACATCACCCATGTAATGAAAAACATTAAGGCCCTTATGGATATATGGGAAAAGGGCAGATTTAACAGCCTCTTGACAAATTGTAGGACTATTGGCCATGCCCTGGGGCAGCACCACCCATTCAAATCTATTGGCAGGGCTGTTGTTAGTAATAGAAGGAACAGAGAAGGCAAAACGTTTACAATCTTCTGGATGCAAGGGAATAGAGAAAAAACAATCTTGTATATCAATAGCTATGATTGGAATTCCCATGGGAATTGCAGAAGCAAGAGGCAAACCCCTTTTGGGGGAGCTCCAGACCTGCATGGTTTTATTAACCACACAGAGATCTTGGAGGAGGCGCCACTTTCCTGAGCGCTTTTTAATCACAAAGATAGGAGTATTCCATGGGCTTCAAGAATGATGAATGTGTCCCAAGGACAACTGCTCTTGGACGAGCTCCTTTAAAATTTCTAACTTATCCCTAGATAAAGGCCACTGTTCCACCCAGACAGGCTCATTAGAAAGCCAGCCTAAGTGGGGAGTTTGGCTACGAACAGTGGCAGTTAGTATTGGGGGTGCTGATTAGGTCTGGTCTCGCAGGAGTGGGTGTTATGCTCTGCAGAGGCATCTGTGGATACCCTAACATCAAGACATTCCAGAAGATCTCTGCCCAGTATGTTGGTGCTAATATCAGCTACCAGAGGGCGAAAGTGTCCGGTAGAACCTTCTGGGTCTTCCCACATGAGCGAATCTCGTGTGAGAAATGATTGGGTCACCCCTCCAACCCTGTGTATATGGGGTCCCAGGAAGAGTTCCCAATTTTGGGGAACCTCTGCTTGCCTTAAAATAGTCTTTTCTGCCCCCATGTCAATCAAAAATTTAAAAGGAATATTGCCAATCCTTACTGTCATAGTAGGGTGACCGCGATCTAAAACAGGAGTGGTCCACAAAAATCTCAGGACCCGAATTTGTCCCATTCAGGGGCGTGCCATCTTTATGAAATTTGGACCAACAATCTCTCTTCCAATGAAAACCCTTCCAACATCTGGGACCAATTGTCTGAGGTTTTTGGCTCCCTGACTGAAAGTGGGGTTGCCCTGACTGGAGGCGGGGTTGCCCTGACTGGAGGCGGGGTTGCCCTGACTGGGGCGGGATTGCCCTGACTGGAGGCAGGATTGCCCTGACTAGAGGCGGGATTGCCCTGACTGGAGGCATGGTAGCTGTAACTGGAAGCGCAGTTGCCCTGACTAGAGGTGGGGTTGCTCTAACTGGAGGCATGGTCGCAGCTTATCAGGACATTGGTTACGCCAATGCCCTTGGCAACTGCACTGAAAGCAGGCCCCCATTTTGATTATGTGTGGTAACTGCATAAACCTGTGTCGTAGCGGGTGCCCCATAATTGCCTGATGTAAGTTCCTGTGTCGCTAAAATCCAATTATCTGGGTGTAGGTGTTTAAGACTAAGGCATGCCTGATGGAATTGTGGTATCATGCCATCCCAGACAATAGAACGCAGGAGGAAAGAGAGGATTTCAGGATTATAAACCTTTCTCTCCAAGGTTTGCCTCACCCTTGAGATGAAGTTCGCTAAGGATTCATCAGTGTTTTGGCGAAGAGAGTTAATAGGGACTGAGGCCTCTACTGTGGTTGTGGTTAACCTTTCCCATGCTTGTGTTGCACAGAGGCGTACCTGTTCAAAATAACCAGTTGGAAACTTGGATTCTGCCTGCTGAGTTCCAGTTTCAGACTCTCCTACTCTAAACAATGCATCAAAATTCCATGCTATCTGTTTGTTACTATTTTCCTGTGATTGTCTAGAGCATTCGTCGCGGAAGCATGCCTTCCATTGTAGGTAGAGGGGGTCTGGGAGTGCAGCACAAGCCAGGTCTTTCCAGTCCTGGGGTGTATTTAGATGCTGGTAAAAACTCCTTAACATGGACATGGTCCATGCAGCATGAAATCCATCCTTTTTCACGGCTTGTCTGAGTTCCCTGAGGTCCTTGGAGGAGTATGGGTGCCACACCTGAGGGTTTTGTCTACTGGGGGCCACATTTACCGGGAAGATATGGACTTGGTCTGATAACGCGGGGGAAAGAGTTACAGAAGTGGAGGCTGCCGTAGTGGCTACAGGGGAAACTGAGCACGTATCTACGGGAACGGAGCTCTTGGGACAGACTGCAAAAGGTTTAATGTCTCTAAACGCTGAAAACATATCCTTTAACTGCTGTATCTCCGCCACAAGGTCTCTTGATGAGGTATCAGCAGGAGGAGGGGTCGAAGTGGAAACCTCAGGGTCTTTTAATGATAAGGTATCAGCAAGGGGCAGAGTTAGAGAACCGGAAGCCTCAGGGGAAGCTGAAAACGTGGCAGCTGGGGGCGGGGTCAAAGGAGGAGCATCCGAACATGTGTATGTGTCTGTGGGGATGGAAGTTTTGGGACTAGCTGCTGATTTTTTAGGGCGTCTAAGTCTTAAACACATATGCTTTAACTCTCGTATCTCAGCCTCAAGGTCGCTTATCCTCATGGCAGACCATGTTGTACATACCTTGTAAGTAGCGATTATAGCCATGAGAACCCACGGTGTAGCGAAAATTAAAGTGTCTCTGAGAGCAAGAACCTGTCCCAGGAGAGAAGGATATAATGTCTGGGACACCTCCTCGTAAAACGGAAAAAATCCCATGGTTAGGGGAAACGCAGGGCTATAGAGTCAGGTGGCTGCCACTTACCTGTGTATGGGTGGCTTTTCTGGACCTCAGGCCAGGTGTGAGTGTGGGACATGTTGGGCGCCAGATGTTGTTGTGCGGGCCGTGAAGAAGTGAGAGAGGAGGTCCGGAGCGAAGAGGGAACACAAATTTTTATTTGAGCTGGCACCTCAGAGTTGGGTGCTAGAAAAACAGGTTGGGCCACGTGAAGGTAGTGAAAATGGCCGCCTCACGCAGTAACCTTTCCTGCGTCTGGACACTGAAGTGAAGTGCTGGCAAGAGAGCGAGGTGCAGAAGAAGAAGGGCTTTTATAGGAGCAGCTTTCGCGAGAATGGGAAGGGGGAGGAGTAACCATAGCACTCCAGGATAGGATGATAACTCTCGTGAGAATGGGAAGGGGGAGGAGTGACCAAAGCACTCCAAATATCTCGGGGAAATAGACAATGTCCTGAGGGCACAACATGGCGAAACAGGCACTCCGAGAATGTCCCAACTCTCGCGGGAACTAGCAGTAGCCTGAGGGGACAACATGGAAGATGTGACTGCATCTGCACAATATCCCAGCACTTTTTTATGTGACTGAGACCTGGCTTTGAGAAGTGGGTGGTTCACAACCATGTAGCACATGCACAGTCTTGGTGGTGATGTGGTGATTCTCCTCAAGTCACATCAGAAGAAGACACTCATCAGAAGAAGGCCACACTCTCAGCATGGTGGGGTTAAAGGTGCCATGTCTGAGCTCTTCCCAGGGAACCAGAGAATCCACTTACTGGGTGCTGTGGACAGCTGGACAAACTAGCAGACCATCACCTGCAGATGCCCAGAGTCCATCTTGAGCTCGCAGACTTCCACTTGCTTCATGCCCTTCAAAACCCCTTGCTTGGGATAGCACTCAATTCAGATGAGACTGAGATCAGCCCCATGCACAGTTGTGCACCAAAAAAGCCAACTACTTCTAGGAATTTGAAATTATGAAGCTCACTGAAAGCTGGTAAGAGGCTATTGGAGAAAACACTGATCTTGTCTTTCTATAAATAAATGACCTTTGAAAAAGAAAACATGTCATAACTTTTCCAATAACCCAATATATGCATATGCATATATAGAACTGTTGTTTATTTGCATCTATACTCCTGAGTACATATGTGTAAATATATATATGTATATATGCATATATATATATGTATATATATATATATATATATATATATATACTTGTGGACCTCAATTGGTTTTGTATCTCATTAAATGGAAGTTTTAATGCAAAGGACTATCTATTTTCACATCCTTGACTATATCCACCTGCTTTTATAACTGTACTGAGACTATGTTTGTATGTGATGCGTTTTGTCAATTTTATCTTTTTTCCTTAACAAGTCATTGGACATATCAAGCATTTTCCCTAAAACTGAAGATTTGGTCAGAAGAAAGAAGATAGTTTTGTCAGCTTTTCACTAACTTATTCAGATGCCCTCCTGTCTTCTCAGGTAAACCAAAGGGGACATGCTATAAGAAAAGGCAAGTGTCGAAAAGAGCAAAGGCACCAGGGCTGTATATGTCCCAAAGCTGTCATCACCGTCTGGCCACTGCACCACGTCAGAAGTGCAGAGGCCTTTATTTTCTCACAACTGGATGCTGAATGCAATTGTGGTTGGCTTTGTGTCAGATACTAAGTGAACATTTATTAGTCAATGTGTACTCACTCTACATATTACAATTCTAATTACAAACATATTAAAAGACTAATAGAATTAGTCCTGTGGAGTTCTCTGTATAACCTCTCCTGCTTCACAGACTTCTATTGTTTTATTTGATTATTTGTTTGTTTTTATTTTTTATTAGTGATTTAATAAAGATTTACAAGATTGTGGGACAAGAGGGGTACAATTCCATATAATTCTCACCTCCAGAGTTCTGTGTCCCATCCCCTCCACTGGAAGCTTCCCTGTTCTCTATCCCTCTGGGAGGATGGACCAAAATTCTTTATGGGGAGCAGAAAGTGGGAGTTCTGGCTTCTGTCATTGCTTCTCCACTGGACATGGGTGTTGTCAGGTGGATCCACACCCCCAGCCTGTTTCTGCCTTTCCCTAGTAGGGCAGGGCTGCAGGGGACGGCGGTCCCAGGACACATTGGTGAGGTCGTCTCTGGCCAGACTTTTAAGATGAACACGCAGACTCTTTCACCAGTGCCCAGTAGTACCTAATAAAAATAACTCAGGAGCAGAAATTCAATTAAAATATTTCCCAGACTGAACTCTGAACTGCTGTAAAGATATATGCCTCCTTGCATCCGCTGTGATTTCAAGAAGTCAGTGAGGCATGCATCACACTGTTGTGGGTCAGTGAAACAGCATAAAGACAGACACAGACAGTATAACAATAAGAAGAAGATGTCTGGAGCAGAACAAAGACAGGATTTTCAAAGGTTCTCCTGAACAAGTGTACGTGAGTGCAGCTGCTTAGAGAAAAGCAAAAGGGCCATAGCTATGAAAATATGTGCTTTTAGTCCATATGGAATAAACATTTTAAAATAATAGTAATAAGAGCAGTGCTTATAATTGACCACAGACTTTAACAAGTTTGGTATGCCAGTTTCATGTGACCTGTATCTTCCATAGGCCGTTTTATTAAATGCTGTATGTCTGTACAAATTATGGGAACTACATTGTTTTTAAATAAGTATCTCTATGTACTGTTTGTTTCTTGTAAGTCTGCAATATAAATGACTAGGCACCAAAGATGAGATGACAACTGCCCTCCCTTAAAATCTGGGACTTCTATCACAAAATAGAGGCAATCTCAATTAGATCTGAAAGTTTATGCCCAAGAGCCATGTTTGCTATTAGCTAGCTATGTATACAATTCCATCTAAAGCTTGGCTGCAGTGTTTCAGTCAGGCAAGCTGAGCACCATTTCTATCCTGTGGGGTAACAAGTGAAGGCAAAGCGCTTCACATGCTTTGTGATACGCCAAATGATGTATGTGCTATCCTGAGTCACCAGGCCGGGAGGCCCGTGCTTATTTAATCAACACTGCACAGTCGGATGGAGGGGAGAGGTGATAAATTTAGCAGATGTTACGTTAGCAGGGTCAGGGTAAAATGGACTCAACCTACCACCTCAGTAATTAAATGGATGTCTCTAGATGCTTATTATCAAATGCTCAACTATAAAAGAGAATTAATTTTTTATCCCCAGTCATTCACTGTGAGTGGATTCAGTAATACTATCAACTGCAGTGGTCTCAACTGGTCACTGACTGATAGGAACTGAATAACATGTTGACAGTCAGGGTAGAAAGTCAGAGTCTGGGAGACCTAATGGACTGCTTTTCAGAATCTTCAGAGCTGGTCAGGACAAAGCCTCATCCAGGGGAAACATGAAGATTGCGCTAAGATGCTAGATTGCTGTTCTCATAGTCCTTCTCCTGCAAGGATGTGCCATGGATTCTCTGCCCAGAAACATTTCTCTTGCTCACATCTAAATGGAAAAGGTCGAAAAGACATTTTAGTGCAGATTCAGTCACCGTCCACTTCTTGTGTGTACCTCACCAGTGCTGTGTTTGCATAGAATGTTAGAATGGGCAGATACTGTTTTCTAGAATTAAAACTTAAAAGTGTGTTTTCTGATGATAAGCTCTTTTATGTTCTGAATTCCAGTCTCACTTTTTAAAGCATGAAACGTTGAATTAAGCATAAATGGATTCTTGCTGTCAATGGAGAGAGTAGGGTTACTTTAGACATTTTATGGTTCAGAGTTTCTCCATTTTCATTTTTTCTATCCACTACTTCCAGAACATACAGCTGTGATACTGCATCTAACTGGGTGGTTTGGGATTAAGCACACAAGACACAAAAGGGCATCTTTGCAGACTGTCATGCAGCTCGCCTTGACCTTGGCGCACGATGGCCTACTTCCACTTCTCCACGTGTGACTGTCCAGTGTTCCCAACACCATCTGTTGAAAAGAACTGCCTTACTCTATGGAACCTTTTTGGCCCCTTTGTTGTATATTAGGTGGCTGTATATGTGTAGTCTCATGTCTGAGTTCTTGATATGATTCCATGGGTCTAATTTTCTGCTTTTTAACACAGTGCCACGCTGTTTAAATTATTATTGCTTTGTAGCATGAACTGAGGTTGGAGAGCCTGGCTTCTCCATTTTTCCCCTTTTATCTCAGAAATACTTTGGCTATTTGTGGTTCCATACAAACTGTAGGACAAGTTGTTCAATTTCCTTGGTAAATGCAATTTGAATTTTGATAGGGATTTCACTAAAACTGTAGATTTTCTGGAATATACATTTCAATGATGTTTGTTCTTCTGATTCAGGAACAGTGGGCTGTCTCCATTTCTGTGTCCTTCTCTGTCTTCCAACAGCACTCTGTAGCTTTCCTATGAAGGCACTTTACCGCTCTCGTGAGGGTCACTGCAAGGTATTCTGTCTTTGGGGGGTTGGTCGTACATGTGCTTGAGTCTTTTATTTCTCTTACCTCAAACTCCATATTTATACAGAATCATCAGATTTATATGGATTGATTTTTTATCCTGTTACTTTGCTGAATTGAACAATTCAACCAAGTATTTTTCTTTGTGGGATTCCATAGATATTTCATCATGTCATCAGCAAATAGTGACAGTTTAATTCTTTCCTTTCTAATCTGTATCTGATTGTAGTGCTGAGGACTGTTTAGAATAATGGTGATAGTGGATGTCCTTGTTTGGTTTCCAGTTTTATGTGGGAAGCTTTTAGATTTTCCCTATTGAGAATGATGTTAGGGTCACTCATCATGAGAGAAATGCAAATCTGAGCCATACTGAGATTCCACCTCAAGCCTGTGAGGATGGGCTTCAAGAAAACAGGAGAAGAGGAGTGTTGGAGAGGGTGTGGAGAGAAAGGAGCTCTGTTACCTGCTGGTGGGAGTGCAAACTGGTGCAGCCACTTGGAGAACAGTGTGGTGAATCTTTAAAGGGATACAGATGGAAAAGCCATATGATCTAGCAGTTCTGTTCCTAGGCATTCACCCAAAAGATAGAATAACACTCGTTTGAAGAGGTAAATGCATCCCCTTGTTAGTATCTGAATTATTCATAATAGCCACACTTTGGAAGCAACCCAAATGTCATTCAGCAGATGACAGGATAAAAACAAATATAGCACATATACTCAATGGAGTACTACTAAGCAGTTAAAAACTATACTGTGCCCTTTGGGATAAGATGGGTGGAACTGGAGAGGATTATGCTTACTGAAGTAAGTAAGGATGTGAAGGACAACTGCAGGATGGTTTCACTCATATGCAGACTATAGAGAATTAATTGAACACACAAATGTGAAAACAAAGTGAACTCCTCCAAGATGGGGAGAACAGTAGAGGTTGTGTAAAGGGCTGGGGGTGGGGAGCTTGGTGTTAGGAATGGTGAGGAACTGTACTCCTAATTAAAAAAAAAAGGCACAGAAAACTGAGAAATGTTATACATGTACCAATAACTATTTATTGTAAACCATTAATCTCCCCAATAAAATACATTACAATTAAATTAAATAATAATAAAAGAATGTCTTAAAGAATTTGTCAGTGAAGCCTTCTAGACCTGAGCTTTTGGTCTTGACATTTTTGGCTACTGACTAAATTTCTGTGCCAGTGACTGGCCTGCTCAAGTCTCACACTTCCTCTGGGGTTAAGTTGGGCTGGTGCTGTGATTCAGGGAATATGTGCCTGTCCTCCAGGCTACTCATGTATTTGCTCCAGGTGTTCATAATCTCCATATATGATTCTTTTCCTCTCTCCACCTTGGATTGTAATTTCATTCATTCAATTTCTGATTCTCTTTATTGTAGTTACCTCTTTTTCTTCTTCTGAGTCTAGTCATTGATCTGTTTTATTTATCCTTTTGAAGAACCAGCTCTTGGTCTCATTAATCTTTTGGTTTGTCTGTCTGATGTCTGTGTCATTAATCTCTGCTCTGGTTGTGATTATTTCCTTTCTCCTGCTGACATTTGGGTCACTTTGCTTCTCTTTTATTAGGTGGTTTGGTTGTGATGTTAGGTAGCTTACCTGAGATCTTTGTAGTTTGTGTAATTGCATTTAATTGTGACTGAGTTTTAAGAAATTCTAATGAAAACTGTGATTTGTTGTTGTTGTTACTTTAACTAGTAGATCAGAACAGTGAAGTTTAGCAGTTGCTACTCCTTGGGCATGCTGCAAAAAATAGCCAGGATTTCTTTTCCTTGCTGGCATGGGTCCAAGTGGACTACAGAGTTTTAGTTCTTAGCCAGGGCCCATCTTACCCATTAGACACTAGTGAGTCCTCTTGTCCCTGAGTTCACAGGTGAAGACCCAGACCCACCTTCCTTCCACCTGCAAAGTGCTCTGCTGCCCCTATGCAGTTTCCTACATCCTAGGACTCTGAGGGCCTCAGCCATGCAAGGTGACGTGCTAACAGGCTGAGTTATAATGCTGCTTTTCTAGTGTAAGCTGATGGGTTGCACGGACATCACTAGAAACCATGCCAATGTCCACACTGTGACCTGTTCATTCTTAGGATGCATAAACATTTTAAGCAGGCAAGTTAGTCTTCTTTTTAAAAAATATTTATTTATTTTCCCTTTTGTTGCCCTTGTTGTTTTTTATTGTTGTTTTTATTGATGTCATCATTGTTATGATGACAGAGAGAAATAGAGAGAGGAGGAGAAGACAGAGGAGGGGAAGGAAAGACAGACACCTGCTGACCTGCTTCTCCACCTGTGAAATGACTCCTCTGCAGATGGGGACCCAGGGGGCTTGAACCGGGATCTTTACACCAGTCCTTGAGCTTTGCTCCATGTGCGCTTAACCTGCTGCGCTACCGCCGGACTCCCAAGTTAGTCTTTTATATATCTAGTTTCTCTTTCCCTTCTCTCCAGTCTCCCCTCATTGCATTTCTTTGTGGTTCAACTCCAAGCTCCATAAGGTCAAAAAAAATCTCACAGCAAACGGTGAAGCCCCTTCACCTCACTTCACCTGCTGACCTCAGTGGTAGTTCTTGTGGACAGAAACTCTGCGAGCCGTCTAACCTCCAGTCGCCAGCATCTATGTCAGCATGAAGTTTGACAACTGCTCTCAAGACCTACCTCCTCCCTGATGCTTCAGAAACCCTGCCTGTCTCTACAAGCAGAAGTTCTGGGGTAGGGGGAGCCAGGGCCTCTGAGGAGTTACCTAGAAGAGAGCCCTGTAGATAAATATTCTTCTTAAACTTCTTCCTTAAAATATTTATTTGTTATTGGATAGAGACAGAGATAACCTGAGTGGATAGAGGGAGAGAGACACCTTCAGTCCTGTTTCACTGCTTCTGAAGCTTCCCTCTGCTTGAACCCAGGTCCTGTGCACTGCAGTGTGAGTGCTTAACCAGGTGCATCACTGTCTGGCCCCAGATTATTTTTTCCCCCAGAGCACTGCTCAGCTCTGATTTAAGGCAGTGTGGGAGACTGACCCTGGGACTTTGTAGTCACAGGCATGAGAGTCTCTTTGCATAACCATTGTGCTATCTATCTCCACCCTAGTCTTATACTTCTTCAAGTGGAAAACTCGAAGGTCATTCTGCGAACAGGTTCCAGAGGACTCTAATGCTCTCCCCTTGCCGCTTGCAACTTTGCTGATACATGTGCATATTCACCTTCCCTGTATCCTCACCCTCCTGTCTCCAGACTCACTAACTTCTACGTCTAGCACCACCCTCCCCTTAACACACACACACACACACACACACTCACACTCACTCACACACACACACTCACTCACACACACACACACTCACACACACGCACACACACACACAATACACACACACTCACACACACACTCACACACACTCACACACACTCACACACTCACACACACATAATACACACACTCACACACACACACACACACACACACACACACACAATACACACACACTTGTTGTTGTTTTTGACGGGTTAGGTTGTTTTTGCCGGGCTGGCTTCACAGGCAGGTAACAGACGAACAGGGACTCATGGTTGAGCTGTAGGCAGTATCTCTTTATTCATGCAGGACGCAGCACAATCTAAGACGAGCTAAGTTAAACTCAAAGTACAGTACTCTAAAACTCACAATGCTGTCTTTATATATACTTCCCAAGTAGTGTGGAAACAGGATGTGACATAGAGAGGGTGGAGAGAAAAGTGACTGGTGAAAATCAGGGTGTGATAAAGAAGGGATCAGGGTGTGACAAGGAGGGGGGGGGAGCAAAAACATATCATGAAACAGTGGGGATTGAACCAATGCCCTGGAGGGAGGTGCTTGTTAACAGTGGTTATGTAAATAGAATGAAGTGGTTATGTAAATAGAATAGTGTTAAACAGGGGGGATTTAAACCAAATGAAACAGAAGGGGTCTCATGCATACCAACACTTGTTGTTAAATTCGTAGGCTCTAGCCAGCCGGGCTAGCTTCACGGGTGGGTAACAGAGACGCGGAGACAACGGCTGGGCAGGGAAGCTGTATTTCTTTATTCAGGAACAACGATTCATAAACTAAACAAAACTAATGACCAAACAGAACTCTGCTGTCTCTTTGCGGCGTCGCAAGCACTCTCTTTTACTCTGGAACTCTGGAACTCTCTCTTACTCTCGAACTCCGCAACGCTTGAACTCTCCAACTGTGGAACTCTGGGACTCAGGAACCCTCTCTCGGGGTTCCTTGGGGCGGGGCCAAGCAGGCCCGTGAAACTAACTGGACTGATCCAATTCTCTTGGCGGGGGAGAACTAGAACCCAATGTAAAGCATACAACAATTCCCCCTTTTCTTTTTAACTAAATGACTATAGTATCAAGGGTGTGGGGTGAACAGAAACATATATCATACAGGCATATTTAAAAAAGAAACTGGCACAAACATGGAGAAACATGTAAGCAAGTAACAAGAACCAGTGTGCTGTTAAGGGAAGGCCTGAGGGGGCCATATCTGCCTCTGTGGGCTAAACTTTATCAGCTTAAAAAAAACATTTTTTGTCTCTGGGGGGCTACTTGTCTCGACGGGCATTTGTATGGGGGTGGGGAACGGCCTAGAGTCCCAAAGGCAGCTGGCTGCAATTTACTTACTATGAAGCAAAACTTGTTATTAGCATATTTTTAATAGAGAAGGAATTTGAGACTTTTACATAGCAACAACATCTTTTTAACCTTTTGTTACACCCATTCAAGATGGAGTCAGGAAAGGAAACCTCCGGCATGAGAATAATTAGCATAGCCATTGTGTGATCTATCATTTTTAATAGAGAAGGTAATGGAGTTTTATATATCAACAAGTTTATTTAACCTTTTGTTTAGCTTAACTTAGTTAAAATATATTGATTGTTAACTAATTTTTACCTCAGACTTTAAATGTAAGTTAATTTTATCTTTATGAGAATTACGTTGAAAACCTTTTTATTTAACTTTGACTAGTAAGAATTTAGCCTTAAAGTTATATTTTTAACCTTAAAGTTATTGTTTACCAAACTTTAAACATATACATAAACATGGTCATTAATGTACAAGGAGAGAAACCTTTGTTACGAAGACATGTCATTTTAAACACGAATTTAAATCTGTACTGTCTTAGTTGTTGGGGGGGTTTTACCATCTGGAGATGGCTTTTCGTGCAGCTTCACTTTTAGGAATTGCAGGTTGTGATCTCTTCACAAATCTCTGTGTACTCTAGCTTGTCTGTCTTCAGACTGGACCGGCGGCTGGAGATCTCGTGTGCCCAGTTTCAGCAGGGAGCCCGGGGGTCTGGGAGGTCTGGGATCATTTTAGAATTTATAGCAAGAGGGCAGGTGGGCCAGTTTTGTAGAAGGCGTGGGCCTAGGTGCCCAGGGGTGGCGGCCATGATAGGCCACCGCGGCCCTGCCCCATGGCCCTGCCATGTCTGCTGCCCTGCTCGCAGTGGCCGAGCAGCATGGAGGGATCACGTATCTAGTGTCCTGTGCCACGCGGTGGAGAGCCGGCTCCTGTGGGCTGGCCTGTGTGTTGGCATTGGGCTCAAGCATGCTGGCATCGGGCTCTTGCGTGTTGGCATCGGGCTCTAGCGTGTTGGCATCGGGCTCTTGTGTGCTGGCATCGGGCTCTTGTGTGGTGGCATTGGGCTCTAGCATGCTGGCGTCGGGATCTTGGGGCTCTTGTGTGCTGGCGTCAGCCTCTTGCGGGCTGCGGGGCTGTGGGGCTGTGGGCGTGGTGCGCGGGGTTGTCTGGGTGCAGCCGGCTGGCTGGCTGTTTAACCAGGTGGAAACAGCAGCTCTGCGCCTTGCCTCCCGCCCGCTGGCTATTCCCGCTGGCTGTTCTGAGTTCGCCCGAGCGAGTGGAAACCACAGAGTGTTCCAGAGATAAATGTTCCAGAAACAGCAAAACAGTCTCGTGAAGAAAGAGCAGAGGCCTTTGGAGATCTCTTCACAAGCAGAAGAGAAGGCCATAGTGCATAGGTAGCCAAATTGTCTTTACTTATCTGAGAGATGTGCAGGTCAGCCCCACGTTGAGCGCCATTTGTTGTTAAATTCATAGGCTCTAGCCAGCCAGGCTAGCTTCACGGGCGGGTAACAGAGACACGGAGACAACAGCTGGGCAGGGAAGCTGTATTTCTTTATTCAAGAACAACGATTCATAAACTAAACCAAACTAATCACCAAACAGAACTCTGCTGTCTCTTTGCGGCGGCACAAGCGCTCTCTCTTGCTCTAAAACTCTAGAACTCTCTCTTACTCTCGAACTCTGCAACTCTTGAACTCTCCAACTGTGGAACTCTGGGACTCAGGAACCCTCTCTCGGGGTTCCTTGGGGCGGGGCCAAGCAGGCCCACAAAACTAACTAGACTGATCCAATTCTCTTGGCGGGAGAGAACTAGAACCCAATGTAAAACATACAACACACACTCACACACACACACAAACACTCACACACACACACACTCACACACACACTCACACACACACACACTCACACACACACACTCACACACACTCACACACACACTCACACACACACTCACACAAACACTCACACAGACACTCACACACACACACTCACACAAACACTCACACACACACACACTCACACACACACACTCACACACACTCACACACACACATACACACACTCACACACACACACTCACACACACTCACACACACACACACTCACTCACACACTCACACACACACTCACACACACACTCACACACACACTCACACACACACACTCACACACACTCACATACACACACATACACACTCACACACACACACTCACACACACTCACACACACACAATACACACACACACAATACACACACACACACACACACACACACACCTTTGATAATGGAGCTTTCACCATAGGGGATAGCCCCCAAATAACTTGTAATTTATTCCTATCTGAGGATATTGTGAATTCAAGTATATCCTCCTTTGACAACCCAGGATCAGATATATACTCTCAAGAATGAGGATTCATACTAACTTGAACATATACATTTGCTCCTGAGTCTAACAGGGAACCGTTTCATTCTTTTACTGCTTTCACTCACCTGGAGAAGTTTCTGAAGGCAAGGTACATAAATTGTAAATCCCTAAATATAATAAATTACTTTAACTATCAGCATAGAAATTCCAAATGTAATGTGCAATTCCAGTACGCAGTTTTCTGCCTCAAAATAAATATGTTGGAGTTATGATTACATCTTCTTTGAAACATTTAAGTTTGTGATTCATGTGAAATCAGAGTCTACAATATAACAATGAGAAAGGAAAATGCTTCTATTGTCTGGAAAGTTTAGAAATCAGTTGTAATTGAAGGAGAACACGTGGATGGTCTGCATATTAAGTAAACAAGATGAAGAGAATCTGGGCTTTGCTTCTAATTCCCTTGAGCTCTATAATCAGAGAGAAATGGAACATGAATAGCAAAATCTACATATATGGACAGATCGTATTTCAATGAGTTTCAAACTTCATTTCCATTTAATTTACCTAGAATTTTAAACAAACAAATACAGGTAGCTTCAATTTTCTTTCTTTTCTTCTGAAAATGCGTTTTGTTATTGATATTTGCACATTGTAAAGGTGCAATGGAGAGAAAGACACAGTAAGAGGGGCTCTGTGCTCTAACTATAGCTAGTTACTTAGAAGTCAGCACTTTTAGCGACCAGTCTGTCAGAGTGTCATTGAATTTCCCGGTCATATCAATGATTTCACAAAAGGATACTGGTAGTGTCCATCTAAGGGTATGCAGGTTAAGTCTCTACATTTGATACTGTGCATAGAATCTATCCTCTTATGTGGCACTGTTTTAAAACTGTAGTCATTCATTTACTCAGTAGTAGTAGTATTTTAAAGGCCTTATTTATTTGTTTATAATGAAATAGAGGGTATCAGAGCACTTCTCAGCTCTGGTTTATGGTAATGCTGGAGATAAACCTGGGACCACAAGTCTGGAAGTCTTTTGCATAACCATTATGCTTTCTCCCCAGCCTTCAGAATAGCATTATCTTAATTTTTTTATTAGTGACTTATTAATGATTTACAAAAATACAAGATAATAGAGGTATAATTCAGCTCCATTCCCACCGCCAGAGTTCTGTGTCCCCATCCCCTCCACTGAAAACTGCAGTTGTTCTCCCAGGGCTGCAGATATGGGCTGACCATTATTCTGTAACTGTCTGTCTATATTTATATATATATGTACCTTTTTTTTCTATGGTCCTGCCTTCTAGCTTCCTTGATTTAAAGGAATGACAACTTTATTTTAAAATTATTATTAAAGGATCACAATTATTGGAGGAAAACAATAAACTCAAGTTATTTTAAAATATCTGAATGCAGTACAACTCAGAAAAAATATCACTCATTTAAAATATAAACAATTTCTAGAATAGTTAATACTTTTATGTGGAATGAATAAATTAATTTATATTATGGAAAAATTATCATCAAAGTTAGTTCTATGGTGTTTTTCTTTTCTTTTTTTTATGAGGTCAACAGAGGCATTTTGAAGGTAAGGGGTCAGAGAGAAGAAATGTTATGAAATATGGGTTTAGCCCTAGAGCTTCCATGACTAGGAGAAGTAAGGATCTTAAGATAATTTAAAGGATTCCTTGCAGTCTTAGACAGATTTTGGAATAGCAACAATTAATTATTATTATAACCATGTTTGTTGAGGGTTTGTTTTTCTATGAAAACCCAATGGTTAGGATATACCGTAATATACTATGTTCTGTGTTCTTTGGGACATCTGCTAACACAGTATCTTAGATACTGATAAAGCCAAATGATTTTGAACTATTTGTCCTAAGGCTGTAGGTAACTTAGATATTTAAAAAAAGCTACACACACACACACACACACACACACACACACACACACACACACACACACACTATATATATATATATATATATATATAGAGAGAGAGAGAGAGAGAGAGAGAGAGAGAGAGATTTTAGAGCTCCTTGAACATAATAAGTCCAGTGTAAGAATCTGATCATCTTATAAATCTGAAACATTAAATACTTAGGCTAAAGAAAATTTATATACTCAAGTCTAGGAAGTCAGAGAACTTGAAGTATTAAATATATTCTGCCTGACATGGTAAATTAATAGTGAATTATGAGATTATGAATTATAGGATTATAAATTCACACCTTCCCCACCATCAAAGCTCTGTATTCCCCTCACCCCCACCCCCTCTATAACCACTTTAGTTTTCCACAGTCTTGGATATGGGTTGACTTTGTGTTTATTTTCAAGTTCCTGCTTTTGATTTTCTATATTCCACATATAAGTGAATCCATCCTGTAGTTGTCTTTTACCTCCTTGCTGACTTCACTAAGCATAATCTTCTCCAGTGCTATACCTCAAAAAAGACTATATCATCTTTTTACTGCTTAGTAGTACTCCACGGAGTATATAGTTTATAACCTTTTTACCCATCTATCCTTTGAAGAGCATTTTGGTTGCTTTCATATTATGAATAATGACCCTATGGACATAGGGTGGTACATGTGTCCCTTCAGTAGGTATTATTACCTCTTTTGGATAAATGGAGGGATCACAAAGCCTGACTTCAGATATATTACAAAGAACATATTGTTGAAACATTTCATGACATTAACACTAAAGATGTATGTGGATACTCCACCCCATGGGCAAGGGAAACAAAAGGAAGATTGGATAAATAGGACTATATTAAATTAAAAAGCTACCCATCAAAATAAAATCCCATAAGGATAAACAGGAAACCTGGCAGCTGGGAGAACATATTCACACACCATATTTCAGACAAACTGTTGAGATCAATTATAAATAACTAACACAGCTCAGCAACAAGAAAAAGAGCAACACCATAAAAAAGAGCTGAATACATGAAGAGACAGTTGTCTAAAGAAGAGATACACAAGGCCCGTAGGCATATATGAAAATGCTGTAATCCACTCAGCACCAGAGAAATGCAAATTAAAACCACACTGAGGTTCCACCTCACACCTGTGAGAATGGGCTCATCAACAAAGCAGGAGAGGATGAGTGTTGGAGAGGACGTGGAGAGAGAGGAGCGCCACTGCACTGCTGGTGTGTGTGTGTGGGGGGGGTGCAGACTGGTGCAACCACTCTGGAGAACAGTGTGTAGAATCCTTAAACAAATACAAATGGGGAGTCAGGCTGTAGCACAGCGGGTTAAGCGCATGTGTTGCAAAGCACAAGGACCGGCGTGAGGATCCCGGTTCGAGCCCCTGGCTCCCCACCTGCAGGGGAGTCGCTTCACAGGCGGTGAAGCAGGTCTGCAGGTGTCTGTCTTTCTCTCCTCCTCTCTGTCTTACCCTCCTCTCTCCGTTTCTCTCTGTCCTATCCAACAATGATGACATCAACAACAATAACTACAACAGTAAAAAAAAAAAAATACAAATGGAAATACCTTATGACCCAGCAGTTGCACTACGAGCTATTTATTAAAAAGATGAAATAACACCTTTTAAATGTTTTCTGTCTTCTATGAAAGTTCATAGAGATTGTCAGCATGTATTCAGGCAACACCAACACACAATACCGTGAAAGAGAAAAGACAGCCACAGAACCACTCTGTTGGCTATAAACCAGATTAATAGGGGAAGAATGATTTCTCAAAAGAATTTTTTATCTAATTTGCTAACAATTGAAATAAAAAGCTTTCCTTACAAAGCTGGCTCCCTCAAGGAGATAAAAAAAAAAAAAACTACCTGAAAATTCCATCTAAGTTAGAACGAGATATTTTGCCTTTTCACATCTATAAACAGGCACAGAGAAAAACAGCTTTCAATATCAATCTAACTTTGAACTGACTTCTTTTGAAAATGATTTATTGGCTCCGATTAGTTCCCTGTAAACATCTCAAAAGAACAAAGTTTTAATATTTGAAATAATTCAGGAAAAAATAACCCAAGCGCCTTCATTAGATGTACTTTGACAAAGACAAAGGCCTGTTGCTGATCCTCATGAAAGCTCTTTGTAATGTTCAGAGGACAAGGAAAAGAACGAGCTCAGAGAGACAGTGCAGTAGCTTCAGTGCAGGCACTACTCTGTCTCTTTAGAAGATAAATGTTGCATGAAGGTAAATCAATATTGGAAAGGAGAATTTTAGCCTACTTAGCTGTACTAATATTTTATATATATTGAACATTAACAATATATAGGGAATGATTTAAATTATCGAGTTAGCTGTGGTCTTTCCAAAAAATGATGATTTTACTCCTTACTGCATTTGGGCCTGAGCCATGATTCTTACAGCACGTGTATCCTTTATTAGAAATCTGAATGTTAATTGTTCTAGCACTGCTGCATTCTTCAGAGTTGACCTTAGACAAAGCTACTGGTAAGTGATCAGGACCCCTAGGTGTCAAGTACAGTGATAGATGAAACTATTAGTATTAAATTATTTAAATATAAGAAAATCATTGTAATCTATTTTAAAAGCTAAGTAGCTAAAGTCAATATAGAAATAACAATCTCAATTCTAAACAAGAAGAAATTGGAAGAGCAATTTCATAATTTCAATAACTATAATAATCATTGATACATAACATGCTCCTATATAAATCTGACACAATATTGAAAAATGTTATAATTCGTGAAAAATCTAAAGGAATATGTATTGGAGAGTGATCCCCTTTCATGAGGTAGAGAACTCATGGATTATAAGGATGCATTTTTAGAACTCACCATGGAACATATGTCAGGTCTCTCAAGCTGATTTCTAGACACAAAGCAACCTCAGCTCCAACTCCAGTGGGTCCCCTAGTAGAATTCCAGTTATATGCATGCCTGTGTTCATCCCAGTGCTGCTTACTGCAGCCCAGATGAGGCGCCAACCCCAGAGCTCAGTCACGCGTGTGGATGAAGAAACACGGCATTTCTTTTTTTCTTTTTTCTTTCTTTTTTTTTTTTTTTAGGACAGAGAGAAATGGAGATAGGACAGAGACGGGGAGAGAGAGACAGACACCTGCAGACCTGCTTCACCACCTTTGAAGCGATTCCCCTACAGGCGGGGAGCCGGGGTTTTGAACTGGGATCCTTACCCCAGTCCTTGCACTTTGCACCACCCGCGCTTAACCCGCTGCGCTACCTCCCAACTCCCTAGCAGGGAGCATTTCTAACACAGTGGCCCATTCCTCATTTGCAGGAAGGGGTGAGATCTGGCATTCTGTGACAGCACGGGTGCAACTGGAGGTGCCACGCTAAGGAAGTAACTCAAAGAAGAAGGTCAGAAAACTGGTTGTTTGACTCACGTGTGGGTGGTTAAAAAAAGAAAAGCTCACAGCAAAAGACAAAGTCAGGAGAGGGAACCAAAGGCAGGAAGGATATGGAGGGAGACTCGTTGAACTTTAGGAGGAAGAGACAGGCTCTTGGCATGAGCAGCGAGTGGCACGAGACTTGAAGGGAGAGGAAGCCATGTAACCCAAACAGACACAGCCATGGAAGCCAGCAGCACCTGGTAGGAGGAAAATGGTTTCAAACACAGGTAGGAAGGAGCCTTTGAGAAACCTGGGGACCAAGAGGAGCCTGAGGAGAGAAGAGAAGAGAGGAGAGGAGAAGAGAGAAGAGAAGAGAGGAGAAGAGAAGAGAGGAGAGGAGAAGAGAGGAGAGGAGAGGAGAAGAGAGAAGAGGAGAGGAGAAGAGAGAAGAGAGGAGAGAAGAGAGAAGAGGAGAGAGGAGAGGAGAGGAGAGAAGAGAAGAGAAGAGAAGAGAAGAGAGGAGAAGAGAAGAGAGGAGAAGAGAAGAGAGGAGAAGAGAAGAGAGGAGAAGAGGAGAGGAGAGGAGAGAAGAGAAGAGAAGAGAAGAGAAGAGAAGAGAAGAGAAGAGAAGAGAGGAGAGGAGAAGAGAAAGAAGAGGAGAGGAGAGGAGCGGAGAGGAGAGAGGAGAGGAGAGGAGAAGAGAGGAGAGGAGAGAGAGGAGAGGAGAGGAGAAGAG
Organism: Erinaceus europaeus; assembly: GCF_950295315.1. Lineage (NCBI taxonomy): Eukaryota > Metazoa > Chordata > Mammalia > Eulipotyphla > Erinaceidae > Erinaceus > Erinaceus europaeus. The sequence goes on from NC_080177.1 coordinate 86,253,923, forward strand.
AAGAGAGGAGAAGAGAAGAGAGGAGAAGAGAGAAGAGAAGAGAGAAGAGAAGAGAGGAGAGGAGAAGAGAGGAGAAGAGAAGAGAGGAGAAGAGAAGAGAGGAGAAGAGAAGAGAGGAGAAGAGAAGAGAGGAGAGGAGAGGAGAGGAGAGAAGAGAGGAGAGGAGAAGAGAAGAGAGGAGAAGAGAAGAGGAGAGGAGAGGAGAGGAGAGGAGAGAAGAGAGGAGAGGAGAAGAGAAAGAAGAGAAGAGGAGAGGAGAGGAGAGGAGAGAGGAGAGGAGAGGAGAAGAGAGGAGAGAGAGGAGAGGAGAGAAGAGAAGAGAGGAGAGGAGAAGAGAGGAGAGGAGAGGAGAGGAGAGGAGAAGAGAAGAGAGGAGAAGAGAAGAGAGGAGAAGAGAAGAGAGGAGAAGAGAGAAGAGAGGAGAGGAGAAGAGAGGAGAAGAGGAGAGGAGAGGAGAGGAGAGGAGAGAGGAGAAGAGAGGAGAAGAGAGGAGAAGAGAGGAGAAGAGAGGAGAGGAGAGGAGAGGAGAGGAGAGGAGAGGAGAGGAGAAGAGAAGAGAAGAGAAGAGAAGAGAAGAGAAGAGAAGAGAAGAGAAGAGAAGAGAAGAGAAGAGAGGAGAAGAGAAGAGAGGAGAAGAGAGAAGAGAAGAGAGGAGAGGAGAAGAGAGGAGAAGAGGAGAGGAGAGGAGAGGAGAGGAGAGAGGAGAGGAGAAGAGAGGAGAGAAGAGAGGAGAGGAGAGAAGAGAGGAGAGGAGAGGAGAGAGGAGAGGAGAGGAGAGGAGAGGAGAGGAGAGGAGAGGAGAAGAGAAAGAAGAGAAGAGGAGAGGAGAGGAGAGAGGAGAGGAGAGGAGAGGAGAAGAGAGGAGAGGAGAGAGAGGAGAGGAGAGGAGAGGAGAGGAGAGGAGAAGAGAAGAGAGGAGAGGAGAGAGAGGAGAGAGAGGAGAGGAGAGGAGAAGAGAGGAGAGGAGAGGAGAGGAGAGGAGAGGAGAGGAGAGGAGAGGAGAGGAGAGGAGAGGAGAGGAGAGAAGAGGAGAGAAGAGAAGAGAAGAGAAGAGAAGAGAAGAGAAGAGAAGAGAAGAGAAGAGAAGAGAAGAGAAGAGAAGAGGAAAAGAGCAAAGGAAGAGGGAAAGGAAAAAAGAAAAATAATTGAGGCCCAGGAAGGCGGCTTACCCGGCCAGTGTCTGCTGTAAGCCCACAGCCCAGGCTTAGCCTCCCAGCCTCTGGGAGCCTGTGGCGCTTGGTTCCTTCTCCTCTCTCTTTCTGTCTGAATGAAATTTGGTCCAGAGCAGTGAGGCTCTGCTGATGACAGACGAGTGTTCCAGTCACAGCTCAGACAGACAACTGATTAAAAAAGAATCATGAACAAAACTTTAAATACAAACTATAAAAAATATCAGGCATTTAAAATAAGGAGAGACATCTTTGTGTACTTGGGATAGGCAAAAATTTGCTTATTTTTTATTAGATATAACATTAAATGTACAACACATTTAAAACAGAATCTGAGGGTGCACATAAGGACCCAGATTCAAGCCCCTCTGTCCTCACCTGCAAGAAGAAAGTTTCACATGTGGTGAAGCAGGGCTGCAGGTGTCTCATTTTCTCTCTCTCTCTCTCTCTCTGTCCCCGCTTCCCTCTCAGTTTCTGTCTCTATCCAAAATAAGTAAAAATATTAAAGAAAAAATCACTGAATAGGACTTCATTAAAATGCATGTGATTTGAAGGATATTGCTGAAGACAGAACAGCAAAGCATGAGCGTAGAAAATGACTTTTAAGTAGTTTGTCTGAAAAAGATACACTGTCTAGATGGTAAACTGGTAAGCTATTGTGCACATACAAGGTGGTTCATTGTATGCCTGTAAAGTTAGTTTAGACATTTATTGACAAATCTGCCTCCTGGAAAGCGACATCCCAACGCTATGCCCTGCCCTTCCAGCACAAACTGACTGCTCCCCTTATTTCTTAGAATAAAATGGAAAGCAACTTGTGAAATTCACTCTGAGCAGTTTTGGGAAGTGTTTTGGAGTCTAACAGGAATGAAGATGAATGTTTTTCACGAGTCTCCTCACTTACTGAGTGAACATTGACCAGCGTATATACAGTAACCAGACCCAATATCTAAGTTGGCACTTTAACCCATTCTCTCTCAATTTTACCCATCATGCCCTTAGGAGGAAATAATTTCTACATATTCAGTTTTTTCCCCTTTATTAATGATACATTTTAAAGGCTAGCCTACCCCAGACCATTTGGGCAATGGATGACTTCATTACTAAATGGGAAAACTTCCCTATGTCAGTAAACACAGCACAGTGTCACATTAGAGCTTCTAATCCTTCACCTCACATGAACTTGTCCAGCAAAAAAACAGCACTGCTTCATACCGAAACTCCCCTTTTGATTATAAGCAGAAATGCAGCTTGTATGCTGGGCTGTGTGGTAGCTCACTCAGTAGAGTGCAGACATTACCATGCACAAGTTCCCAGGTTCAAGTCTCTGACCCCACTTCATGCCATGAACCCAGTACTCACAGGTGGGAATCAATTACAAGTGTCCATGGATAGAAGTGTTTATTATAAGAATCAATTCTAATGCTAGTGAAAGATGAATTGACCTGAGACCAAATATCTTATCACACTACCTGTTCACACATGCACAAGTACACTCACAGAGATATGCATGTATAAGCAAGCATGAGAGAATGTCTTCATACAGGCTTTTTTTTTTAACTTAGAGACTATTTTTATTAAAACAGGTTATTGAGGAATAGATGGTAACATGTGAGCTGCTGCAGAGAGAGAGTGAGAGAGAGAGAACACATGTGGCAGTGGTTTTATCTCCTGACTTCTCTATTTTCCTTGTCCGTTGAGTTAGATTCTCTTTTCTTTTCTTCTTCAGATGTATATTTGCTGCTGGGAATTTGCACCTAAGTGATTCCACCATTCCCAGCTTAAATTTTTAAGGGGACCTTTTTTTATTTCTTGGCAGAGTCGCCTTTATTTGTTTTTTTTTTATTTAATTTTTTATTTATAAAAAGGAAACGTTGACTAAACTATAGGATAAGAGGGGTACATCTTCACACAGTTCCCACCACCAGAACTCTGTATCCCACCCCCTCCCCTGACAGCTTTCCTATTCTTTATCCCTCTGGTCATTGTGGGAGGAGAAGGTGGAAGGTCTGGCTTCTGTAACTGCTTCCCCGCTGAACTTGGGTGTTGACAGGTGGATCCATACTCCCAGCCTGTCTCTCTCTTTCCCTAGTGGGGCAGGGCTCTGGGGAAGCAGAGCTCTAGGACACATTGGTGGGGTTGTCTGTCCAGGGAAGTCAGGTTGGCATCATGATAGCATCTGGAAGCTGGTGGTTGAAAAGAGAGTTAACAGACAAAGCCAAATAAATTGTTGACTAATCATGGACCTAAAGGCTGGAATAGTGCAGGTGAAGAGTTGGGGGGACCTCCATTTTGTAGATAGCTAGTAGGCATATTTTAGTTAAATTCCAAAGGGCCTGTGGCTATACTAGTGGTTTTTTGTTTGCTAGTTTGTTTTCTTTGCCTGAGCCTGAAATCTGACATGCAGGTGGATCCTAATTATTGTCTGGGGAGGTGATGTCATGGCTGGCAGAAGGACCAGAGGCTGGATCAGGGAAGAGAGTAGCTCCCTAATATGGGAAAGGGGTATAAATATTGTTGAGTCTAAACCCCATCGATTTGATCTGATCTGGGGCCCATATTCAGCTTAGGAGCCTGTGTGACCTCTGCATCCCTGTAGATCTGAGCTCACATTCTGTGGTCATGAGTAGGAACATTCCAAGCTGCCCCAATATCAACCCATCTTCCTCAGGTGTAGCATAGAGTATGTTGTCCAGCACCCTTTGGAGGATGGAACATTCTCTACCCTTGTTGATCCAAGTTGAGGGCAAGGTTCTAAAGGGCCCACAAAGGGTTTATTGTGTTGTTCCTGCTAGGAATGACTGGTAACAATTGAGAGAGGAATTTATTTGAGGTGTAGGTCACCCTATCATGTCTGTGTGAGAATCTCAGGACTCCCCTACTAGGGCCCCAGCTGATGGTGTGGCCTGATAGTGACTAAAGAATCATCATTAAAGTCTGCCAGTCTCTTGTCCTTATTCAGCTTTTGCAGTCCTTGCTTTAATAAGGTTAGCTTTGGAGTGAGTGAGAGAACTGTAATAGGAAGTAGGTGAGGAGGGTATCTAAGTCTAAGTAGACACTATTTCATTAGGAACTTGATACTGACTCACTGCAGACTATTGTGTACTTTTGCTTTCAGGTATATATTTTGCCCTAGTTTATGGATATGTGTGAACATATGCTCTATCTCATGGGACCTGGTCTATATCTAGGTTTTGGGATTTTGTTAGGAAATGAACCTCCCGGAATGGAATTAGAGAATCCTCTGAAATGAAAGGTCTCACCCGAGTAATGAAGCTGAAGGGTTGTCATTCCACACCTGAAGTCTCTGGACACAGTCTGAAGTGAAGCATTCTGGGGTGGTACTAGTTGTGTTGATTAGGTTGAGATCGGCAGATGCAATATCATTTGGTATGAATTGAGAGAAGCATGCAGGCAAGTGAGCCTCAGCCTAGAGGGGGAAATATAGGCTCTAGAGAAGAAGCAGGAGGTTCCGACTGTCTTAGGGTTTAAGAAGACAATAGATAGTTATTGCTATAATCACATTATTTGGCAATTGGGTTAACTTTGAAATATCCCTTTGTTAGGATTTGCTGTATCATACACACCATCACCATAACTTACATCCTTTGACATTTTTATATATTGCTGTGCCACTGATTGCTTCTGTTCTCCCTGGTCTAAGCTTTTAAGAGAGTCAACATATCAAATTATCAGCTTCTGTATTAAAAAGACTCAGTCAGTGATTTAAAAAAAATTGAGACATTCAATTTTCCCCTCTCTTATTAAATGGTGATTTATAAGACTACAAATTGATAGGAGTGTACATAAACACCATTCCCATCACCAAAAGACTCTGTCCCATGCCACCCCCAGACCTCCCCCGCCCCTTGAAGCTGAATATCCACCATCATCCTCAACTCAGGGTTTTACTTTGGTGCCCTACTCCAAATTCAGTGAGATCCTGCTTTGTGTTTATTCTTTCTGTTAATTCTTTCTCAACTTCTGTTGATGAGTGGGATCATCCTATACTTATCTTTATCTTTCTGACTTAGCTCACTTAACATAATTCCTTCTAGCTCCATCCACGATGGGTCAGAGAAGGTGGGTTCATTGTTCTTAATAGCTGAGAGTATTCCATTGTGTATATATACACCACAACTTTCTCAGCCACTCATCTGTTGTTGGGCACCTGGGTTGCTTCCAGGTTTTAGCTATTACGAATTGTGCTGCTATGAACATAGGTGTGCACAGATCTTTTTTGGTTGGGTGTTAGGGAGTCCTTGGGGTATATCCCCAGGAGAGGAATTACTGGGTCCTATGGAAGGTCCATGTCTAGCTTGTGAGAGTTCCCCAGACTGCTCTCCACAGAGGTTGGAACAATTTACATTCCCACAGCAGTGCAGAGGGGTTCCTCTGTCCCCATAGCCTCTCAGCATTTGTTGTTGCTGTCCTTTGTGATGTGTGACATTCTCACAGGGGTGAGGTGGTATCTCAGTGTTGTCTTTATTTGCATTTTTCTGACAATCAGTGACCTGGAGCAGTTTTTCATATGTTTGTTAGCCTTTTGGATGTCTTCTGCAGTGAATGTTCTGTTCATATCCTCTGCCCATTTATGGATGGGGCCATTTGCTTTTTTGTTGCTAAGTTTGCTGAGCTCTTTGTATATTTTGGTGATTAGTCTCTTGTCTGATGTATGGCATGTGAAGATCTTCTCCCATTCTGTGAGGGGTCTCCCTGTTTGTGTGATAGTTTCTTTGGATGTGCAGAAGCTTTTCAATTTGATGTAGCCCCACTGGTTTGTCTCTGCTTTCGTCTTCCTTGCAATTGGGTTTGTTTCATCAAAGATGTCCTTGAGGTTTAGGTGGGAAAGTGTTCCACCAATGTTTTCCTCTAGGTATTTGATAGTTTCTGGTCTAACATCCAGGTCCTTGATCCATTTGGAGTTGATTTTTATTTCTGGTGAGATAAGGTGGTTCAGTCTCATTCTTCTGCATGTTTCAACCCAGTTTTCCCAGCACCATTTATTAAAGAGAGCCTCCTTCCTCCATTTAATACTTTGGGATCCATTATCAAAGATTAGATATCCATAGGTGTGGGGGAATACAAGCTATTTTAAATTGATTTAATAATGATTGAGTTCCATATCCCCTCCCCTCCACTGGAATTTTCCCTATTCTTTATCCTTCTGGGAACTTGGGTCCAAGATCACTATGGGGAGCAGAAGGTGGAAGGTCTGGCTTCTGTCATTGCTTCTCCACTGGACATGGGTGTTGACAGGTGGATCCACACCCCCAGCCTGTGTCTGTCTGTCCCTAGTGGGGCAGGGCTCTAGGGAGGGGAGGCTCCAGAACACATGGGTGAGGGCGTCTTCCCAGGGAAGTCAGGTTGGCATCATGATAGCATCTGCAGCTTGGTAGCTGAAAAGCATTAAGATATAAAGCAGAACAAATTCTTTAGTAATCACGAACCTAAAGGTAAGAATAGAGCAGGTGAGATTCTGGGTCTCCATTTTGGAAAAAGCTAGTGGGTCTATTTATTTTATTTATTGAGGAATTAATGTTTTATATTTGACAGTAAGTACAATAGTTTGTACATGCATAACATTTCCCAGTTTTCACATAACACAACCCTACTAGTGGGTCTATTTAAGATGTATGTTGCTGAGCCATTCTACATGTATAACATTGTGCTAATCTCTGTGTGTTTTTTGTTGTTTTCGACGGGCTGGCTTCACGGGTGGGTAACAGACACCAGGGACTCATGGTTGAGCTGTACGCAGTATCTCTTTATTCATGCAGGACACAGTGCAATCTATACCAAGCTAAGCTAAACTTAACCCTACAACTTCAACTTACCACTCCCAAAACGAACAATGTTGTTCTTATATACTTTCCAAGTAGGGTGTAAACAGGATATGATGTAGAGAGGGTGGAGAGAAAAGTGACTGGTGAAAATCAGGGTGTGATAAGGAGAGGGGGCGGAGCAGGTGAGAATTCTACCACTGAACCACCAATGTCCTGGAGGGAGGGTGGTGCTTGTTAACAGAGGTTATGTAAATAGAATACAGTGTTATGTAAATAGAATTCAGGGGGGATTAAACCAAATGAAACAGAAGGGGTTTTTAAAAGCAGAATTAGAAGCATACCAACATTTTTAGTTTTTTAAATTGTCTTTATTTATTCATTGGATAGAGACTGCCAGAAATCAATAAGGAAGGAAGGAGATGCAAAGTTAGAGAGACAGAGAGACACCTGCAGGCCTGCTTCACCACTCATGGAGCTTTCCCCCCTCCAGGTGGGGACCAGGGACTTGAACCTGGGTCCTTGTGCACTGTAGTGTGTGTGCTCAACCAGGTGCGCCCCCTCCAGGCCCCTGCTCTGACTACATTTACCCATGATGACTAGAAAAAAAAAATATATATATATATAATATTGGAATTGACAACCAGCTTTTGTGTCCAGAAATACCAGTCAAATAGTTTTAGGAGTTTGGTTATTGCAAGATAGCTCTCTGGGCCAGAGAGTCTGTTTAGCCTGTAGAGCAGAGATTACATGCTGAGCCCCAGAGGCCATGGGTTCAATCCCTCACACCACCTCAGGCCAGAGGAGAGCATGGTGACAGTTTTCTGGCTCTCATCCTCTTTCCTCCTTTTCCTCCTCATAATAAAATGAATATTTTAAAAATTAAAAAGTGAAATATAGGGGAGTCAGGCTGTAGTGCAGCGGGTTAAGCGCAGGTGGCGCAAAGCACAAAGACCGGCATAAGGATCCCGGTTCGAACCCCGGCTCCCCACCTGCAGGGGAGTCACTTCACAGGCGGTGAAGCAGGTCTGCAGGTGTCTGTCTTTCTCTCCTCCTCTCTGTCTTCCCCTCCCTCTCTCCATTTCTCTCTGTCCTATCCAACAATGACAACAACAATAATAACTACAACAATAAAACAACAAGGGCAACAAAAGGGAATAAATAAATAAAATAAATATAAAAAAAAATTTTAAAAAGAATGCTTTAAAAAAAAGTGAAATATATACATAATACGTAAATACAAGAAATACAAAAAAAAACAACTAGTATAACTGCAGGCCCTTTGGAATATAACTAAAATAGGCCTACTAGCTATCTACAAAATGGAGACCCCCCAACTCTTCATCTGCACTATTCCAGCCTTTAGGTTCATGATTAGTCAACAATTTGTTTGGCTTTGTATGCTAACTCTCTTTTCAGCCACCAGGTTCCAGGTGCCAGCATGATGCCAACCAGACTTCTCTGGGCAGACAACCCCACCAATGTGTCCTGGAGCTCCACTTCCCCAGAGCCCTGCCCCACTAGGGAAAGAGAGAGACAGGCTGGGAGTATGGATCCACCTGTCAACACCCATGTTCAGTGGGGAAGCAATGACAGAAGCCAGACCTTCCACCTTCTGCATCCCACAGTGACCCTGGGTCCATGCTCCCAGAGGGATAGAGAATAGGAAAGCTATCAGGGGAGGGGATGGGATAGGAGTTCTGGTGGTGGGAATTGTGTGGAGTTGTACCCCTCTTATCCTATGGTCTTGTCAGTGTTTCCTTTTCATAAACAAACAAACAAGAAATACAACAATGCTTTTGTGTTTTCAATTCAGGACATCAGCTTTTAGGTGCACGGATCTTAGTGTGAGGTAGGCTCTATTCTTTATTGAATGTGTAAAGACATTGTCTAATCTGCTTAAAGTGCTGAGACACTTTTAGTGCTTGGCCAGCATGTTAGTGTCATCTGGAAAGAAACATAGTAACTCAACTGTTCTGTCGTCCACTCAAGGGAATTATTGCAATGAATGAGGCATCGGCATAACTACTGGGGGCGTTTCTGTATGAATAATGGTTTAACATGAAAACATAATTAAATGCCAGACAAAGTGCATCCAAAATAATTTAACAGCATTGTTAATATTCTGTTAGCTGGTTTGCTCATTCCATTGAATTTTTCTTAATCCACAGTGTAAATCGTAAAAGTCTTGTACTGTGGCAGTCTGTGTGCTAAGCACAGCTACTGACCACTCACATTTTTCCTTTGGAAACAAAGACACAAACACTCTTAAATCATCCTATTTATAGACTGCCACAAAAGTCACTCTGGTTGATCTTGCACTGAAAAGTCCAGTTGTATAATTGCAGATAAGTCAGTGCTTTTTTAAGTCGGTTATTTCCATGGAAAATGAGAATAATCATTGTCAGCAGGTGCAAATCTCAAATTCTGCATGCAGGTGGAGTGTAGCAAAGGCCTCATGAGAGAACAGAGCTCAGGTGGTGGCACACCTGGTTGAGTAGGGACCTGGGTTCAAGCCCCTGGTCTCCATCCACAGGGGGAAAGCTTTGCAAGTGGTGAAGCAAGGCTGCAAGTATCTCTCTCTCTCTCTCTCTCTACCATTCTGATTTTTGGCTATCTCTATCCAATAAATAAAGAGAATTAAAAAATAGGGAATATTATCTTTTACACATGACAGAATTCAAAACTTAAAAGCTATAATCCACAAGCCTCCTGTTGGTTCTACAATGGAGTATTCCAAGCTCCATTTTTTAAACACCTCACAAAATGTATAAATAAGTGTGACACTAGATTATAAAACCAGCTTCTGATGGATAACGGGTATTTCCAGATCAAAATAAGGTTCTTCAGAGCTCTGTGGCAGCTGTCTATAGCACTGCCCCTGCCTACAGGGAAAGTCCTTTGTCCTGAACCTGCACTCAGCCCAGGCAACTCCTGATTGCCTCTCCTTCTGCTGGGCCAGCAGCCCCGACTCCACCCTGCAGGAACACTTTCTTCCAGTTCCCAGAGAAGCCTCACATTTCCCACGTATTTCTCTCTTGCCCACTTGGGAAAATTGAATTTCCCCACATCAGCAGTGCAGGGTGACCTGGTCCATGTGCATGTGTGGAAGTAGCTGTTTCCTCCTCACCTCTGGTGTCCAGGAGGAAGGAGAGAGAGTTCAGAGTCTGGCACTAATCTAATGAGAGCCCACTACCTAGCATCTGATGCTGCACAGCCAGCTAATTCCTCTATGCTTGGCTTCCTCAACTTCAAAGTATTTCCATGGCATTTACCTTCTCATGTCATAGGAGAACCAGGTAGCTCAGTGTTCAGAAACCATGCAGAATAGAACCTGACACACACTAGACGCTTAGCAAGAGAGAGAGAGAGAGACTGCCTTCAGCAAGAGCAGGCCACACGGCTGCACATTGTGGGGTGGTCACTGTCTGACTTCTATCTAGCCTCTGTGTTCTGGCCTTAGGGAAGGAACATATCTAATCTTTAGAATCTTAATAGGAAGCTCCGTGCCTGAGAGGAAGGAATGAAGAGATGGAAAGAGAGGCTGATGTAAAGCAACTTACTTTACTAGCTGAAGAAAACTGAGACCCAGACTCTCTATGCGGCTTACTGTGGGCCACTCACTCAGTTAATAGGAGAAAGGAAGAAGGGATGTGATAGAACACAGATAGATAGCACTTAGCTGTCAGGCTCCTCCCTATTGGAAAAGTGTGGGGCATGGTGGTGGCATGCCTTGTTAAATGTATGCATTGCCATGCACAAGGACCCAAGTTCAAGCCCTCAGTCAGTCCCCATCTGCAGGACGAAAGCTTCAGGAGTGATGAAACTGGGCTGCAGGTGTCTCTGTCTCTATCTCCCCCTCTTTCAATTTCTCTCTGTTCTATCAAATAAGATAAAACAGTAAAAAAAAAATGTCTCAGAAAGAAAAAGGAAAAGTGTATTTCCTTCTGTAACTAGTCATGGACCAAGTCAGTGAAGTGGGCCTGTGCCCCTCTAGCATCTGGGAGTCTGACTGTCACCCGCTTGCCCCCAGGGCAGGCCTGTCGAGGTCCTGGAGGTCAGTGAGGGTGACTGCTGTGAGTCAAGAAATCAGGCAAACCCTGGGGAGGGGGAGGCAGCCGGCCCTGGCTGTGCACGGTGCTGTGATGCCCTGTCTCCCCGCGTTTACGGAGCAGGCTTCTGACACCGGCTGGGAGGATGGATCCGCATCCAGTTGCTTTCCCAGCTCTCCACCTGTGTTCCTCCTGGGACCTTGCTATCTGCTGAGTAGCTACTCAGATACCCATAAAAATACTGGTAGCCACTCTCGACACAAATTCCTCCCTCCCAGTGGCAACCTGATGCATCTATGCTCAGTGTCTGCCAGTTAGTAGAAGTCAAGAGACGACAGTGCCCAGTCCCTGGCCCCATCATAAGCCAGGGCTAAGCAGTGTGGGTAAGAAAAAGAGAAAAAAGATATTCCTAAAAGGGGTTCCTCACCAACATGAACTTATCTCTTAATATGTCCAGGTCCTGGAACATGATGGCAGAGGAGGACCTAGTGGGGGTTAGAGCACTGGGTGGAAAACTGAGAATGTGACACCTGGACCAGCTGCTGGATTTTAAAGTCCCCTCAATAAAGGGACAAGAACAATATTCCATTTCTAAACTGTAAGCTTTGCCCATAGTGTCACCTGGTGTGTACTATTTCACGAATCCCTTTGCGGGTGAGCCGGCCTCAGCTCCCTCCTGACTATTTATTTCACACATCCCTTTGTGGGTGAGCTGGCCCCAGCTTCCTCGTGACTGTTTCACGAATCCCTTTGTGGGTGAGCCAGCCTCAGCTTCCTCGTGACTATTTCACGAATCCCTTTGCGGGTGAGCTGGCCCCAGCTTCCTCGTGGTCACAGCTCTGTCTCACACAGTGCTATCAACTCTGTCACCTACCTTTGGGGAAAGATTTGATGAGTGCAAAGAAAGAGAATGATGCATTCCAAACTAGAATTGTAGACACAGGTGACACAGCTGCACTAGTGAGAACTCCTGCCTGGGCTTGGGTTTCACCCCTACATCCTAGGCACTGCAGTGGAGCTCTGGGTCCTCTGTCTCCTGTGCTGCTCTCAGCACCACACAGATACCTGAAAATACTTTAGTAGTTAGACATGTCAGGGGAGCTTTGCATATGCAGAACATCTTAAACTGATCACTTTTTAATTTTTTAATATTTATTCCCTTTCGTGGCCTAGTTGTTTTATTGCTGTTGTTGTTGTTGGATAGGATGGAGAGAGGAGAGGAGGATAGAGGGGATAGGGAAAGACAGACACCTGCAGAACTACTTCACCGCATGTGAAGCGACTCCCCTGCAGGTGGGGATCCTTATGCCGGTCCTTGCACTTTGCGCCACATGCGCTTGCTTAACCCACTGAGCTACCGGCCACTCCCTAATCACTTTTTTAAAGGTAAGTTTTTTAAATGCAAAATCTGAAGCATGGGGAGTCAGGAGATAGGGCATGTGGCACAAAGCACAAGGACCAGTGTAAGGATCCTGGTTCGAGCCCCCGGCTCCCCACCTGCAGGGGAGTCACTTCACAGGCGGTGAAGCAGGTCTGCAGGTGTCTGTCTTTCTCTCCCCCTCTCTGTCTTCCCCTCCTCTCTCCATTTCTCTCTGCCCTATCCAACAACAAATACATAAATAACAACAACAATAATAACTACAACAATAAAAAACAAAGGCAACAAAAGGGAAAATAAATAAATAAATATAATTTTTTTTAAAAAAAATGTCAAGCTCAGCTTCCACTCACTTGCATTGCAGGCTATACAAATTATGCATTGCCTCATTAAAAAAACTGAAACATGTAGTTTTAATACTTCAACTGTAAACTAATAAATGTCCATTGTAACAAGGGAAATTTAATGCTTAATTTTTTAATAAGGTAAAAAAAAATCTTAGTTTTAAATTTTTATAGTAAATTAACAACTAAAACATTTTTTTCAATTTCTTTATTGGGTAATTACTGTTTTACAGTCAACAGTAAGTACAGTAGTTTGTACATGCATAGCATTTCCCAGTTTTCCACATAACAATACAGCCCCCACTAGGTCCTCTCTCCCTTTCTCTCTCTGGTCTCCCCTTTCAATTTCTCTCTGTCCTAGTAATATAAAAGTTGAAAACATTAAACATTAAACAGCTAAATTTTACATCTTAAAAAATCATTTTTCAAACCTTAATGCAAAAGCAGTCCTGTCAGAAAGAGATACTCTAATACATATTTGAAACTATTATATAACATGTAATTAAACTAACCACCTTTCTGTTTCAATCAGTTTTCAATGTTCTGTCCTAGGGAGTGCTTTTAGTTCTGTAATCTTTAATTTTGAATCATTTTAATCAAGAACTGAAAATTCAAATTTTCTTCAAATAACTTTACCTTCTAAAGAATATTTACACTTAAGTAACATGTTTGTGATGGATTACGTAAAACATAGAATATCTTGGGGAGAAGAAAGTCATGGTTTAAATGCTATTGACATCAATAGATAAAAGCCAATACTCTGGCCCTGAGAGAAACATCTGTGTGGGGGCTAGAATGATAGAATCTCAAATTCGGATGATGCTTTGTTCAGTTTTTGGCCACCAGATTTATCCATGCAACTTATTTCCTACATAATCCACTGCCCCTGGTGTCCATTTTCTCCTTTACCTTTTTCCTTGATTAGACAGAGAGAAATTGAGAGAGGAGAGAGAGATAGAGGGGGAGAGAGACACCTGTAGCTAGGCTTCTCTGCTCTTGAAGTTGCCCCTGCAGCTGGGGACTGGGGACTTAAAACTGGATCTTGCATAAAATAAGCTGTCTGTTCAGCAGGGTGCATCAATGCCCAACCTTCAGGTACTTTGCTTTTACACCAAGGCTAAAACTATCCAATTTTATTATACTTTTTAACCCCATGTTAAGACATTTGCCACAGCCAGAACTTCACTGTTCCAAGGCAAACTCGAGAGAGAGAGAGAGAGAGAGAGAGAGAGAGAGAGAGAGAGAGAGGAAGAAGAAGAAGGAGGATGAAGAAAAGAAAGAGGAGGAGAAGGAAAAGAGGAGGAAGAGGAAGGAGAACATAGAAGAGGGAGAAGGAGAAGCAGAAGGAGAAAGAGAAGAAGAGAAAGAAAGAGGATGAGAAAAGAGAAAGAAAGGAGGAGGAGAAGGGAAGGAGGAGGAAGTGGAAGAAGAAAGGAGAAGGGGAAGGAGAAGGAGGAGAAAGAGAAGGAGAAGGAGAAAGAGAAGGAGGAGGAGAAGGAGAAGGAGAAGAAGGAGAAGGAGGAGGAGGAGAAGGTGAAGGAGGAGGAGAAGGAGGAGAAGGAGGAGGAGGAGAAGAAGAAGGAGAAGGAGGAGGAGGAGGAGAAAAGAAGAAGGAGGAGGAGGAGAAGAAGAAGAAGAAGTAGTAGTAGAAGAAGAAGTAGAAGAAGAAGATGAGAAGAAGAAGAAGGAGAAGGAGAAGGAGAAGGAGAAGGAGGGGAAGGGGAAGGGGAAGGAGAAGGTGGAGAAAGGGGGGAGGAGGAGGTCCACAAAGTGGCTCAGTGATAAAGCTTTGGACTCTCAAGCATGATGTCCCGATTTAGGTCCCGGGTAGCACATGTGCCAGAGTGTTGATGTCTGGTTCTTTCTCTCTCCTCCTATCTTTCTCATAAATAAATAAAATCTGGAGAAGGAGGAGGAGGAAGAGGAGGAGGAGGAGGAGGGGGGGGGGGGAAGAGGTCCAGGAGGTGGCTCAGTGATAAAGCTTTGGACTCTCAAGCATGAAGTCCTGAATTAGATCCCCAGTAGCAAGTGTGCCAGAGCAATATTGGGTTCTTTCTCTCTTCTCCTATCCTTCTCATAAATAAATAAAATCTTTAAAGGAAGAAGAAGGGGGGGGGAGGAAGAGGAAAATTTACACCTCACAGGAGCTTCCTCCAGTGTGCAAATGTAATGCGCAGGTCAAGAGTGGACCTGGCAGGTGTGCAGACAGCAGATCCGTCATCAAGATGTGCCATCTTGCCAACCTGTGCTAAGATTCTTGACTAGAAAGCTGAGCCACCAGCAAATGTCCTCAGAGATATGGCACTCAGAGGAAAGAAGGACACATGCTGTTTCATTCTAACTTTTTTTTTCAGCCACCTGGAACCTGTAAGAGGCCCAAGTCTCAGGGTCAGAAGTGCTCCTGGGGCAAATTTAGAAAAGCAGCAGGAGCCTAATGCTCTTCAGAAGCAGAGGAAAGATTAGAGGTGCTTTGAAGAGTCCTCTCAAATTCCACTTCCTGAAAGATAATTCTGGGAAACTGTTTTACCAATGTTTTCCTCTAAGTATTTGATTTTTTCTGGTCTGACATCTAGGTCTTTGATCCATTTGGAGTTGATTTTTGTTTCTGGTGAGATGAATGGTTCAATTTCATTCTTCTGCATGTTACAATCCAATTTTCCCAGCACCATTTATTGAACAGAGCCTCCTTTTTCCACTTAATCCTTTGGGCCCTCTTATCAAAGATTAGATGTCCATAGGTGTGGGGATTTATTTCTGGGCTTTCAATTCTGTTCCACTGGTCTGTTTGCCTATTTTTGTTCCAGTACCATGCTGTTTTGATGATAATGGCTTTATAATATAGTTTAAGGTCTGGGAGTGTGATGCCTCCATTTCTGTTTTTTTTCCTCAAGATGATTTGGCAATTCTAGGTGTTTTCAGGTTCCAGATAAATGATTGTTGTGTTTGTTCTATTCTCTTAAAGAAGCTTGGTGGAACTTTGATGGGTATTGCATTAAATTTGTATATGGCTCTGGGGAGAATATTCATTTTGATGATATTTATTCTTCCAATCCATGGGATATCTTTCCATTTCTCGGTATCATTTTCTATTTCCTTGAGTAGCGACTCATAGTTTTCAGCATACAAGTCTTTCACTTCTTTGGTCAACTTTATTCCTAGGTATTTGATTGATTTTGCTGAGACGGTAAATGGGAGTGATTTTTGGATGTCTTCTTCTTCAGATTTAGTGTTTTCATAAAGAAATGCCACTGATTTTTGTACATTGATTTTGTAGCCTGATACCTTGCTATATTGCCTAATAACTTCCAGTTATCTGGTGGATAATCTTCCAGTTATCTGGTGGATAATCTTCTGGATTCTTTAGGTTTTTCTATGTATCATATCATCTGCAAATAGTGAGAGCTTGACTTCTTCCCTTCCAATCTGTATTCCTTTGATTTCTTTCTCTTGCCTGATTGCTATGGCAAGAACTTCCAATACTATGTTGAAGAGTAACGGTGACAGTGGACAGCCCTGTCTAGTCCCCGATCTGAGGGGGAATGCTTTCAGCTTCTGTCCATTGAGTATGATGTTGGCTGTAGGTTTGCTATATATAGACTCCACTATCTTGAGGAATTTCCCATCTATTCCCATTTTTTGTAGAGTTTTGAGCAAGAATGGGTGTTGGATTTTGTCAAAGGCTTTCTCTGCATCTATTGAGATAATCATGTGGTTTTTGGCTTTGCTTTTATTGATGTGGTGAATGGCATTGATTGACTTATGGAAGTTGAACCAACCTTGCATTCCTGGGATGAATCCCACTTGGTCGTGATGAACAATCTTTTTGATATGTTGCTGTATCCGGTTGGCCAAGATCTTGTTTAATATTTTGGCATCTAAGTTCATCAGAAATATTGGTCTGTAGTTTTCCTTTTTTGTTTTGTCCCTATCAGCTTTTGGTATCAGGGTGATGTTGGCTTCATAGAAGGTGGAAGGGAATATTCCTATTTCTTCAATCTTATGGAAAAGCTTAAGAAGTATGGGTACTAACTGTTTCCTGAAAGTTTTGTAGAATTTGTTTGTGAAGCCATCTGGTCCAGGACTTTTGTTGTTGGGGAGATTCTTAATAACGGTTTCAATTTCTTTGTCTGTGATTGGTGCATTTAGATTTTGTAGTTCTTCTTGGTTCAGTTTTGGAAGGGCATATGCTTCTAGGAATTGTTTCATTTCTTCCAGATTCTCTAGCTTGGTGGCGTATAGTTCTTTTTAGAAGTTTCACAGGATTCTCTGGATTTCTGTGGTGTCAATTGTGATATCTCCTCCATCGTTTACAATTCTATTAATTTGAGTCTTCTCTCTTTTTTGTTTGGTGAGTCTGGCTAGGGGGTTTGTCAATTTTGTTTAAACTTTCAAAGAACCAACATTTGGCTTCATTGATCTTTTGTATGGTTCTTTTATTTTCGATGTTGTTTATTTTTGCTCTAATTTTAGTGATTTCTGTCCTTCTGGTTGCTTTAGGGTTCCTTTGTTCCTCTTCCTCTAAGTCCTTGAGGTGTGCCTGAAAGATAATTCTGATCGTCACAGGCTCCAAAGATTGACAGTGAAGGCGCACTGCACTGTGGCAGGCTGCAGAGCACCAGATTTCCTGAGGATCATCATCCCTCCTTCCCCACAGCCAACCCCAGCAGGAAAGAAAAGATTGAAGAGTTCTGACTCCAATTTCCTCAGAAACACAAACACTCTAGCTCACTAGAGCAGGATTGATAACATTCAGGTGCAAGTTACACAAATGGTTTGTCTGGGATAGGCTATTGCTCTTACTTTATAAAGGAGAATAGGTGAGATTTTCAGCAGTCTCTTGACGCGGTTAAGCTATTCTCCCAATTACTCGTAATTATTCTAGCACTGTTCATGATTCACAGGCCTTGCTCATTCCAGGAGATGAAGTAAATAACCAATCTTCTTTTGGAGTCAAAGGGGACTGAAGAAATTGAAGAGAGATATTCTCCTACTCTCAGCATCGGAGGGAGCACCTCACAGCTTCTGAATTTATTCAAGCCCCACTTTGTTTTCAAGAAGACCGAGCTATTTATTTCTGTCCTCTGGGTAAGCTCAAGTTATAATGGACACAATGCCAGGGATAATGAAGAAGAATGGTGCTATTTCCCACCAGAATAAGTACATCTTTTGCTAAATAAAGTTACTGACGTAATCAGCTGCTCTGAAATAGGGTCAGGTGTTACGGCTGTGCAGCGCCCTTGGGCAAAGGAGGTGTTGTGCTTAGGACGCAGCCCCTAGGTGAGGAAGGGCCCATCACCTCTCCACAGGAGAAGCTCCACACCTCAAATCCCCAGAGCTAGTTCATGTCTCCTACAGGCATTTTGTAGTTGGGGTCCAGTGCACACATTGGGTTCTAACAGGGAGACAAGGGGCCTCTCCAAGTGCTTATGGCCTAAGGCACCTGGGATTTCTGAACTGCTGCTTTGACATCTTCTAGAGAATGGAGATTTATTGCAGAATGCTGCCTCACAATTTCCAAAAGAAAATAACAGCATATTGATTCCCTCCTAACAGATGAATGGGGTCTGTCCTGAGTAGTACTGAACAGATCCTGCCCATTCATCTGTTAGGGAACATGAACTATCTCCAAATGCATTTCTTATTTATAAAAATGCAACATTGAGAAAACCCTAGGATAAGAGGGACACAACTCAACACAGTTCTCACCATCAGAACTTTGTGTCCCACCCCCTCCCCTGATAGCTTTCCTATTCTTTATTTCTCTGGGAGTATAGACCCAAGGTTATTGTGGGATGCAGAAGGTGGAAGGTCTGGCTTCTGTAATTGCTTCCCCGCTGAACATGGGCGTTGACAGGTGGATCCACACTCCCAGCCTGTCTCTCTCTTTCCCTAGTGGGGCAGGGTTCTGGGGAAGCGGGGCTCCAGGACACATTGGTGGGATTGTCTGTCCAGGGAAGTCTGGCTGGCATCATGCTGGCATCTGGAACCTGGGGGCTGAAAAGAGTTAACATACAAAGCCAAACAAATTGTTGACCCCATCATGGACCTAAAGGCTGGAATAGTGCAGGTGAAGAGTTGGGGCTCTCAATTTTATAGATAGCTAGCAGGCCTATTTTAGTTATATTCCAAAGGGCCTGTGTCTATACTAGTGTTTTTTTTTTTTTCCTTCTGAGCCCTACATTCTTGTGGAAGGTTAAATAATGGCTGCTCACAGATCTGGACCCCCTAGTTCCTGGAATTTGTAGTTGTCTTATGTGAATAAAAGGTTTTTGCAGAAGGAGTGGAGTTAAGAATGTTGAGATGAGACTGTCCTAGCTTATCCAGGAGAGCTTGAAATATCATCAGAAGTGTCTTTACAAAAGAGAGCCATATAGCTGGGCTCTGCACACAGACATTTGAACAAAAAGGCAGCGGGGAGATGGGGGTTCGAGCCGGAGCAGTCCAACCACTGGCAGACCCGGGCAGGGGCCAGGACTCACTGTTCACCTGGATCCTCAGAGGAGCACTGTCCTGCTAGCCACTATTTCAGACTCTTCTACAAAGCTGTCCCAGGACATGTTTCTGCCTCTTTAAGTGACCAGTGTGTGTTGATTTATTACAGGAGCCACAGAACACTAATGAAGTCACCAGGACATATTTTGATAGAGCGGCTGGGTTTTTGGCGCACCTGGTTGAGTGCTCACGTGACGTATTTTGATAGATACAATGCAAGAATCACTCCGACTGTCTTCATCATCAAACTTCTGGGCTTCTGCTGCTCTGTGTCCACGTCTGTCTGATCTTCAATTGTAAGAAAGAAAGTTATCCTCTCTTTGCAAACATATTTGGATTCCACTTTCCTTAGGGAAAACAGCGGCTTTGCCTAACATTAGGAAAAGGTAAAGCATGCATGATTGCAAGTCTCAGCTCTGAGAGAATCTGCTAGCTTAAGGACAGGTGAACCGCCGAATCTCTCTAAGCTTTCATTTTCTATTGAAATAGTGGAGCTTGTGATTAGAGACTTGAGTCACTGATAGTCATGGGCTTGCAGGCCGGAGGTCCCCAGGCCAGTCCTTAGCCGGCCATGTAGCTGTCTTTCTCTCCCTCTGTCTCAGGTGACACTTCCTCTGATATGTAATCAGTAAACAAATCTTTTAAAAAATGGAACTTTCATGGGACTCCTGATTGGATGAAGCAAGTCACATGAAAAACAGTGATGGAAGGTCCAGGTGGTGGTGTACCTGGTTGGGTGCACATGCTACAGTGCACAGGAACCTGGGTTCAAGCCCCCAGTCCCCACCTGCAAGGGGAAAGCTTCATGAGTGGTGAAGCAGGGTGTCTGTCTCCCTCTTTATCACCCGCTTCCCTCTCAGTTTCTGTCTGTGTCTAGCCCATAAATAAATAAAGAGAATACAGGAGAAAAGAACAGTGGTGGGGATATTTACATCTTCAGTTTATGTATTTTACATCCTGTAGTTTTTTTTTTAATATTTATTTTATTTATTTATTCTCTTTTGTTGCCCTTGTTGTTTTATTGTTGTAGTTATTATTGTTGTTGTCATTGTTGGATAGGACAGAGAGACATGGAGAGAGGGAGGGGAAGACAGAGAGGGGGAGAGAAAGACAGACACCTGCAGACCTGCTTCACCACCTGGGAAGCGACTCCCCTGCAGGTGGGGAACCGGGGTTCGAACCGGGATCCTTAGGCCGGTCCTTGTGCACCACCTGCGCTTAACCCGCTGCGCCACCGCCCGACTCCCCATCCTGTAGTTTTTATGTGTTCTTTTCCACTGCTTTTTGCATGAGTTATAGTTTTTTTTTTAACTTGTTATACTAACCTTCCTTTATTGTTTTTGTAGTTTATTTATTTATTTATTTTCACCAGAGCACTGCTCAACCCTGGTGCAGGAACGTGAACCAAGGACGGACTTCAGAGCCTCAGGCATGAGAGTCTCTTTAGATAACCACTATGTCATCTACCTACATCTTTTTTGTAGTTTGTTTTTTCTATGTAGTAGTGAGCTAGGGTTAGTTTTCTGACCTTAGCATCTGCCTTTTAGGGTAAATTATCAGATCATTAGCATTTGTACTTTATTTTATTTCTTCTTCCCTGTGACTTTGACTTAACATCGTTTTGTCTGCATGTTTGTTTCATGATACTTTTTAAAACCTACTCTTAATTCCTTCTCACTCAGCTGAAAATCCCCTTGTGTTTTTTTATTCTATTATTAGGAAGCCAGGAGACTTTAGTAGCTTAGAATACAAGAGCATCTGTCTGGCTCACACTAAGATTCCAGTGTAGTTCCCAGCAGTGCTCTGCCCTGTTCAGTCACTGTAGCATCTGTGATACCGGAAGTCGCACCTGACTCTGCACATTCCACTGAGACTCAAGATGAAGCTGAAAGGCCAAGAACACGGAGACTCCCGGCAGCAGCAGCACACATTAAGCTCACTTTGCAGACACATACAGGGAAGACTGGGAAATGAATTCTAGCAACACGCTGTCTGTAATCTGACACATGCCATTCTTCAATTCTTTTTTTTCATCAGAGAACTGCTCAGCTCTGGCTTATAGTGGTGCAGGGGATTGAACCCTGGACTTTGGAGTCTCAGGCATGAGAGTCTCTTTGGATAACCTCTGTGCTATCTATCCCTGCCTCTTTATTCTTCAATTATGTATCAACAAGATACCAGCTCCACATAGCACCACGCTTCACATGTTTCCATCAGATAGACACCAATCATATTTACATTACTATCTAATATGGAAAAGTATGCAGGGAGACAAACAAAACAGAATTTTGTATGTGATCATGCCATAGTAACTATTTTTATTTATTTATTCTTATTAGTGGTTTAATATTATTTTACAGCATTGTAGGGGGTACAATTCCACACAGTTCCCACCATCAGAATTCCCTGTCTTATCCCCTTCATTGGAAGTTTCCCTATTCTTTATCCCACTGGGAATATGGAGACATTTCTTTATGGGGAGCAGACGGTGGGAGTTCTGGCTTCTGTAATTGCTTCTCCACTGGACATGGGTGTTGACAGGTGGATCCACACCCCCAGCCTGTTTCTGTCTGTCCCTACTGGGGCAGGTGGGGTTTCGGGACACATGGGTGAGGGTGTCTATCCAGGGAAGTCAGGACAGTGTCATGGTAGCCTCTGCAACTTAGTGGCTGAAAACAGGACAAAATGCAAAGTATTTAATAAACAGGAACCAAAAGGTAGATAATAGTTTGGAACCTAGAGTAATTGGAAGCTGGGATGTCTATTTTAGGAATATTCCTAGGAGCCAGTGTCTTTTTTTTTAAAAAAAATGTCTTTATTTATTTATTTGATAGAGATATAGACAGCCAGAAATTGAGAGGGACGGGGGAGGGAGTCCTTGTCAGTCTGAGTCCAAAGTCCATGATCACAGTTGGGAACATTCTAGGCTGCCCTCCTGTCAGTGGCAGTCTTCCTCGAGTGGCAGAGTACTGACTCAGCCTCTCTTCAGAGGAAAGTCCCTACCATTGATACTTCATAGTGCGTGTATGACATTACCTCTTTATATATATAGTTTTATATATAGTTTTATTTACTAAGATTAAATTAAAGATCTAAGTTTGAATCCTGTTCCCATCACACTGGAAAGCATCAGTGCTGTGTGATTATTCCTTCTTTTCCTGTGTTTCTATCACAAACACGTAGTTTGGTGTGGTGAAGCCTCACTGAAGACAGGGAAAACACACACACACACACACACACTTCAGTAACTGAAGAGTAATTTCAAATGTTTACCAATTTGGCTTTCCCAGTTGTCCATATCAACTGTGAGACTAGCCAATTCCTTTAATAACTTCTGAATATTTTCTAATTTACTACAGACACCATTTTGCAGGGAAAGGCTGAAATAGTTTAATACCTTCTAACAATAGTGTCGATTGTTTATTTAGCACTGATCTGTGTAATCTTAAAATGCCTCCCTGAAGAAGGGTCTAGACTGGGGAAGCAAGTTCTCACAGGCATCTCGGCATCTGCCGTGGGGAGATGAGAGTGGGCCTACATGTCAACAACTGACCTGCAAACATTGACTCCCAAATAAAGTGTACAGAATGCCTTGCAGCTGTTCTACTTGACCCTGGATTTTCTAATTTTTATCAGATTTTCTAATTTTTATAATGAGTTTTCTTTTGGCTCTTCCAATAATGTGAATTATTTTATAGTAGACAAGTAAATTTATTCATGGAAAGAAATAAAAGCAAAATATACTACTATTCTTGACCAAATGTCCCCATGTTCATTTCACCCTGCTGCTCTTGGATGGGGGAAGGCTTGGAATGAGCGAACTTTTCGTCATTCAAACCAGTGACTCGCCACAGAACAAGACCGTAATTCTGTAGCCGCTCAGCACTGGCTGTAGATTAGGCCCAGGACTAGGTTGCAGAGGTTAATTGAAGGACCCAGAGACCAGTCAGAAGACAATTAGAACACACCAGGAGGCACCTGCACTTCCTTGATCTTTGTGAGACATTTTTTATAGCTGGTCTTGGCTGAGTGGGAAGCTAGTTTACGTCGCTTTAAATCACACTTAATCGCAGCTCTGGCTGCACGGTTTATGTCATCCTTGTCAAAGTGCTTAACCAGGTCTACCATGTGAGAACTAGTATTCTCCTGTACGCTTATTAGAAGTTTGTGTTTAGTCTTTCTCCCGGTGTAGTTCCCTGATGTGTGAGCAATTTGCAACTTTATCTTTGTGGCCAGAGTCCTATAGTCCTAAGACTCCGTTTAAATTTGCACCTGTCTCCCTTCTAAACCCAAGTCTGTTCATATGATAGTTGATATTTCTTGCATTGAGACATACATAGGATCCTAAAATAAGCATTCATACTTCAAAACCTCTGTGACTTGTGGGTTCAGATGCTCTGTCTTTGCAGTCCCTGTTCTCTTCATGGTGGATAAGTAGAGCTACTCAACCCCAGTCAGTGACCTGCAAGCTGAGGAATGGGGGACACTCAGGCCAACGACTGCATCCTCGTAGCTTCAGGACATGAGCTAAAACTGCAGTGCCTTTATCAGCACAGAAGAAATTCAACTTTGTCGGAGTGCCAGGCAAGGAACACTTACCATCTGATGCTAAACTAGTAGTATCATAGGTGTGGTTTAAGATTTTCAATAGGCTAAATGAAATTAGAATCTGACAGTCCACAAGGGGAAGGACAGACACCTTCATGAAGTCTATCAGTCATTTTACCATCTGACTAAGTGAATCTAAATTAGGTCTTATATCTATAGCCATGTCGATAATGATCATCAAGGGTTGTGAGGGAATAAGAGGTAACAGTTTGATCTTCCTGTCTTCTGGACCATACAGAAAATGCAAAGCAATTTAGGAATTTCAACAAAAGGATGGATTAAAAAGGAACTTTTTTTTTTGTTTTTTACAGTTCTAGTACCTCCGTCAGGATCAAATGTTGCCCGGAACTGTCATTTCTCATTAGGGGAAGCTGGACTTTTCCTCAGACTTTATCTTTTAACCTTGGCTCTTTTTCAAGAGCAAAGGGCAGTTGCTTTGTGTAATACCCCGTGTTGATTCATGTGCCATTTCCTTGGGGCAGTCAAGCCTTCAAGGCAATTTCCTATCCGGGTGTGAGTTATTCTTCATATACCAACACGCAGATACCTGAGAGTCTGTGTCTCTCACCAGCAGCCACTGTAACGATTCCACTAAGGCAAAGTCATCTGGTTCCTTCACTTCAGAGCTATTCACTTTCCTTTTGACATTTAAGGTTTTTTTTAAATTAATTTATTCCCTTTTGTTGCCCTTGTGTTTTATTGTTGTAGTTGTTATTGTTATCTGTCTTCATTGTTGGATAGGACAGAGAGAAATGGAGAGAGGAGGGGAAGACAGAGAGGGGGAGAGAAAGTCAGACACCTGCAGACCTGCTTCACTGCCTGTGAAGTGACTCCCCTGTAGGTGGGGAGCCGGGGGCTCGAACTGGGATTCTTCTGCCTGTCCTTGTGCTTTGCACCATGGGCGCTCAAGCCGCTGCACTACCACCTGACTCCCTCCTTTTGACATTTTAAGTATTTAGTGAGAGATGGTCTGAGACAACGCCGCCTCTCTGTTCATCACACTCACCACTGCTAGCCCCAGCACACACTACTGCCGTAATTAAAAGTCACCCCTCATGGTTGCTCCAGAAATATTTTGGCTCATCCCTTCATTCATCTCCATATCACTCTGACAGAAAAGTACATTGTTGGCATGCTTCTAGTTCTGCTTCTGGGAGCCCTTCTGTTACATGGCTTGATGCTGTGGTGTTTTGACATGGTCATTCTGTGACATTGGTTTGGTCTCACTCCCCCTGCCTCCGGGAGATTGTGGTTTAGTCCTCGCGGGTTCCTGCTTCTTCCTTCTCCCCACACCTTGGTTCATGATTCTTCCACCGCAGGAGAGAGAGGAAAGATAGGGAAGGACAAGACTGTGATTAGAGATAGCTTAGATTGCGCTGTGTTCCATATCAATAAAGAGATACTGCTCCCCAGCTCAGCCATGAGTCCCTGGTCGTCTGTCTCCCGCCCGCCCACCAAGCTAGCCCTGCATACTGGCGCCCTGAACTTTGACTGACAGTACATTGTGCTTTAAAGATGTGAACACAAAACAGTGTAAGAGGACTCTTACTGCTTAGTCTGGGGCAGGTTGATAAGAGCAAGGGATTAAAACACAGAGAGAAATAATTCATGATTCCTGGCTATGGTTTGATAGATGGATATATAGGTGATAGATAGACAGACAGGTAGAACTTTCCCCCTCAGAGTGGAAGACAATGAACTTTTCCAAACATTTAAAAAAATCAAGTATTTTGAACTGACACAAGGGGAAGCAATAGCAGTGGCGCTCCACCAATTAGCTCATCAAGTAGTTATCAACAGCTAATGATATTGGTAATGTCAAGGGCTAGTAAGAAAGTGAGGAAAATGGGGTTTGATATACACTGCTGATATGAGTATTCATTGGCGAGCTTGCTCTGGAAAGAAATATTATAATATGCATAAAACTACACAGCTCTCTCACCTGGCAAGTCCACTTAGAATAATCAGTAGTGGTGGTCTGGGAGGTGGCACAGTGGATGGAGCACTGGAGTCTCAACCATGAGGTCCTGAGTTCAGTCCCGGGCAGCACATGTACCAGAGTGATGTCTGGTTCTTTCTCTGCTCCTGTCCTTCTCATGAATAAATAAATAAATTCTTTATTAAAAAAAAAAGAATAATCAGTAGTGGCGTAAGCTTACGTGTCCAGAGGAAGCCAGCACTAAGGATAGAAAAATTGATAATGGGAACATATGTCCATAGATGTAGAAAGTAAGGTGGCTGAAAACACTGTTGATTTATTATTACTGATTTGGAAAGATTTATTTAACAGACTGCAGTGTGAATAATTCAGATCTAAAGTAAATGCAAGTTGACCGTTCCATTGTGTGTGCATATGCATAGACATCTCTGTGCAGACGTTCACAGACATACACTCACTCTCCTGCTCTCATCACCTGTAAAGGGAAGTTAAAATAGGAACTACCACACAGCTCACAAAGTCAGAAGAATAAATAAATATTTCCATCTGAGTATCATGTCTAAAATTGTGTGCTCAAAATAAGTATACTACAATTTAACAGTCTAGAGACTTGGTCTTTGCACAGTTTTTGTTATGGCTCCTGTGTTTCTAAATTCTTCCACATTGGCATAATACTGCATCTCATCTCTTTAAGATGAGAACCTCCTTTGGACCATCTTATATTAAAAGAAAAACTGACTTTTATTAAAGATCTTTGATGAACAATCTAGGGATGTTCATCTTTGTTTTGAAAAAAGTCAGAGGGAGAAGGGTAAGTACTGGATAACTCACCGAGAGGTGGGGCCTAAGACAGATAGGGAATTTCACTGGTCTACAGCTGCAGATCCAAAGCTTAAGGGAAGAGGATAGGAGGGCAGGGACTTAGGGGTAGAGCCCCTAGTGCACATGGGGGATGAGCATGCTAGCTGGGTAGATGGTGATGTTTTCTGACACCCATTTGGGGAGAAATATGAAACTGTACCCTTGAGGGAACAATCATCCTATAAATTAATTTTACTTCAATGAGCCGATTAAAAATAACATGATATTGAACATTTACCCTTCTAAGGACAGATGAACAGAAATGAAAAAACACAGAGATATAGAAAAGAATAGACCATATGTTAGGCCACAAAGACAGTGCCAACTAATTCAAGAGCATTGAAACCATACCAAGCATCTTCTCAGACCACAGTGGAATTAAACTAACAGATAACAACAAACAAAACAAATTAATAAAAT
The DNA here is from genome assembly GCF_950295315.1 of Erinaceus europaeus. Lineage (NCBI taxonomy): Eukaryota > Metazoa > Chordata > Mammalia > Eulipotyphla > Erinaceidae > Erinaceus > Erinaceus europaeus. The sequence goes on from NC_080177.1 coordinate 86,280,969, forward strand.
TTCCAAAATATGGAAATTCAACAACATACTAATTAATAACAATTGTGTCAAAGAGAAAATCAAGGAATAAATTAAAAATTCCCCAGGGGCTAGGTGGTGGCACACCTGGTTGAGTGCACATATTACAATGTGTAAGGACCAGGTTCCAGCCCCTGGTCCCCACCTGCAGGGGGATCGCTTTGCAAATGGTGAAGCAGTGCTGCATGTGTCTCTCTCTCTCCCTCTCTAGCTCCCCCTTCAGCTCCCCCCTTCCCTCACTATTTCTGCCTGTCTCTACTCAATAAATGAATAACAATTTAAAAAGTCCCCTTCATTTTCATCAAATGAAAATGAAGAGACAAGCTATCAAAACATTTGGGACACAGCTAAGACGGTACTGAGAGGGAAATCCAAGCACACATTAGTAAGCAAGCCAACTATATACCATATCTTAGCAGAAAAAGAACAGAGGTACCCTGGAGCATCTAGGAGCACTGAGATAACAAAATTTAGGGCAGAAATAATAGCAATGAAAATAAGACACCCATACAAAAGATCAATGAAGCTAAATGTTGGGTCTTCAAAAGGTAAACAAAATTGACACACCCATGGCCAGACTCAGAAAAAAAAAAAGGGAGAAGACTCAAATAAATAGAATTGTAAATGAAAGGGGATCTATCACAACAGACACCACAGAATTCCAAAGTAGCACTCACGATTATATGAGCCGTTATATGCCAGCAAACTAGAGAACCTGGAAGAAACAGAAGAGTTCCCAGAAATAGAAAGCCTTTCAAAGTTGTACATAGAGCAACTATAAAGCACAAGCAAGCCAATCACATTCAAAGAAATGGAAACAGTTTTCAAGAACCTTTCAAAGTTGTACATAGAGCAACTATAAAGTACAAGCAAGCCAATCACATTCGAAGAAATTGAAATGGTTTTCAAGAACCTTTCAAATAATAAAGGTTTAGGAACAGATCTCTTTAAAAATGAATTCTACAAAAGCTTCAAGGAAGAGTTAATACCTCCACTTTTAAAGCTCTCCCAAAAGATTGAAGACACAGGAACACTCCCTTCCAGCTTCTATGAAACCAACATCATACTGATACCAAAAGCAGTCAGGGATACAACAAAGAGAGAGAGAAAGAGAGAAAGAAAGAAAACTTCAGATCAATATCTCTTTTGAACATTGATGCTAAGATATTAAACAAAATTATAGCCAACCAGAGACAGCAGTATATTAAAGATTGTTCATCACAACTAAGTAGGATTTATCCTAAGGATGCAAGGCTGATTCAATACATATACATCAATAAATGTGGTCCACCTCATCAATAAAAGAAAAATAAAAACACACATGATTATCACAATAGATTCAGAGAAAGCCTTTGACAAAATTGAACATCTGTTCATGATAAAAATACTACAAGAAATAGGAATAAATAAAAAATTCCTTTCTATTGTAGTTCATATACAGCAAACTTCCAGCCAGCATCAGACTCAATGGTGAGAAACTGGAAGCATTTCCACTCAGATCAGGTACTAGACAGGGATGCCCTCTATGACCATTACTATTCAACATAGTGTTGGAAGTTCTTGCCATAGCAATCAGGCAGGAGCAAGGAATTAAAGGCATACAGATTGGAAGAGAAGAAGTCAAACTCTCCCCATTTACAGATGACATGAGAGTGTACACAGAAAAACCTCAGGACTTGTTGTTAAAATTTGGAGACTCTTGCCGAGCGGGTTGGCTTCATGGGCGGGTAACAGAGACACGGAGACAACGGCTGGGCAGGGAAGCTGTATTTCTTTATTCAGGAACCACGATTCATAAACTAAGACAAACTAATCACCAAACAGAACTCTGCTGTCTCTTTGCGGCGGCACAAGCACTCTCTCTTACTCTGGAACTCGGGAACTCTCCAACTCTGGAACTCTAGAACTCTCATACTGGGGAACCCTCTGAAACTCTCGCACTCTCGAACTCAGGAACCCTCTCCCAGGGTTCCTTGGCGCGGGGCCAAGTGGGCCCGCGAAATTAACTGGACTGATCCAATTCTCTTGGCGGGGGAGGGCTAGAACAAACCAATGTAAAGCATACGACAAGGACTCCAGCAGGAAGATCATGGAAATTATCAGTCAGTACAGGAAGGTGTCAGGCTACACAATCAGCATGCAAAAGTCAGTTACATTCGTCTATGCAAACACTAAGTTGGAGGAAGAAAAAAATCCAGAAATCATTCCTTTTTACAAAACAGTAAAATACATAGGAATAAACCTAACAAAAGAAGTGAAACACTTGTATGCTGAAAACTTTGAGTCACTAGTCAAAGAATAGAAAAAAATATAAAGAAATAGATTCATGGATAGAAAGAGTTAACATAATCAAAATGAATATTTATCCAGAGACTTATACAAATTTAGTGCAATCCCCATCAAAGACCCACCATTTTTTTAAAGAATAGAACAAACAATACCAACTTTTATCTGGAATCTAAAAATATCTAGAATTGCCAAAACAATCTTGAGAAAAGAACAGAACTGCAGGCATCACACTCCCAGACCTCATACTTATATAGGGCCATTATGATCAGAAAAATGGACACAGTGACCAGTGAAGCAGAATCGAGAGCTTCAAAATAAGCTCACACACCTATGGGAATACAATTTTTAAAAAGTGTCCCCAAACTATTTAGTGGAGAAGGGACTCAGAGTCTCAACAAATGGTGTTGGGAAAATTGGGTTGAAACATTCAGAAGAATTAAACTGAACCACTACATTTCACTAGAAACAAACTAAATTTCAAATGGGTCAAGGACATGGATTTTAGAACATAAACTATCAAATACTTAGAGGAAAATATTAACAGAACTCTTTCTCATCCACATTTTATGGACACCTTCAAGGATACAAATCCAATTGCAAGATAGACAAAAAACAAACACAAGCCAATGGGACTGCATCAATTTGAAAAGCCTCTGCATAGTAAAAGAAACCATCACCCAAACAAATAGACTTTGTATAGAATGGGAGAAGATCTTTACATGCCATACATCAGACAAGAGGCTAATAATCAAAATCTATAAAGAGCTCACCAAACTCAGCAACAGCATCAGAAGAGTGACTCCATCAGAAAGTGGGAAGAAGATATGAGCAGAATATTCACCAAAGAAGAGCTATAAAAGGCCAACAGACATGTGAAAAAAATGCCCTAACTCATTCATTGTCAGAGAAATGCAAATAAAGACAACAGTGAGAGACCACTTCACTCCTGTGAGAATGTCACACATCAGATAAGGCAGCAGCAGCAAATGCTGGAGAGGGTGTGGGGACAGAGCAGCCTCCTGCACTGCTGGTGGGACTGTCAGTGGGTCCAGCCCCTGTGGAGAGCAGTCTGGAGACTCTCAGAAGGCTACAATTGGACCTGCCCTGTGACCCTGCAATTCCTCTCCTGGGGACAGAGCCTAAGGAACCCAGCACACCCATCCAAAAAGGTCTGTGTGCACCTGTGTTCATAGCAGCACAATGCATAATAGCCACAACCTGGAAGCCACCCAGGTGTCCCAACACCAGATGAGTGGCTGAGCAAGGTGTGCTCTGTATACACAACGGAATAGTATTTATCTGTGAAGAAAGATTAATTCACCTTCACCTCACCTTGGGTGGAGCTTTCTCAGCCAGAAAGGAAGGATGAATACAGGTTGATCTCATAAACAGTAGTTGAGAAACAAGAACAGAAGGGAAGCACAATGCAGAACTTGGACTGCGTCTGGTGTATTGCACCAGGTAAAGGGCTCTGGGGGTGGGCAGGGCTCTCGGGTCCTGGTGCATGATGGCATGGCAGAGGAGGACCTAGGTTGGGCATAGCTGTGTTTTGCAGAAAACTGAGAAATGTATACATGTACCCATAATTGCATTTATTGCAAACCATTAATCTACCAATTAAAAAAAAGGATATTTAAGGCACTAGTTAATGAATAGGATATTTTTGTTTAAGACCTCTTGATTTCCCTTTTTCTTGTCACCGGGATCATCTCTGGGGCTTGGTGCCTGCATGATTCCACCACTAAATCCCAGTGGCTCTCCCCACCTGACCCCTATTTACTTTCTTTTGGGTAGAAGGGAAGAAGAAAGAGAGAAAGCTGCACAGAGAAGGAGATACCGACAGCACTGCTCTGCAGCCTGTGAAGTTTCCCCTTGCAGGTGGTCCTGGGGGCTTGGGCCCAGGTGGTCACACATGACACTGTGTGTGCCATGCTAGGTTCATGACCCCGGCCCCTAGTTTAAGAACTATCAATATTTATCTACATCAACCCCCCCCTTCAAAAAGTACCCTGATTCCAGCTGTTTTCTTTGTAACCAAGCCTTTTAAAGGTGCGTTGAGTGTGAAGACCACTGTTATCCCTACTGGTTTTACCGTTCTTGTGACTGTCACAAACCCTCTGCAATCATATCAGAACGATGTTGTAGACACAGCATAAGCCACAGTAAATATTCTAAAAGTTAATTATAAAAGTGTGTCTTGTGCCCTTTCTGTTGGAGAGCGTGGAGTGTTTTTCTTAGCAAATGTCCCCAGGCAAGAAATGATTAGCTCAGAAAATAAGAAAGGTGCAGCAAGGTACAGGGCGGGGAGGTTATTTGTCAGCTAACAGGGTGTCTCACAGCTTGATGGTATGCAAATTCCTTATCATTATGGAAATTTAATTTGCACTTCTGCTTTCTTTCTGCCTTCCCTTAACCCAGTTTAACTGTTATGAGTCAGCTTTTATCACAATAATTGTAGCTCTGATTTATTCCTCTCTTTTAGACAGACAAAATAGTCCTGAATATATCTGCCATTAAGTGATCTGCAGAACATGGCAGTTCAATGTGTCTTTGTCCTCAGAGGCAACTTAATTGTGCTGACAGTTTTGCTCACTGTAGTCTGCAGGCGCTTGGCTTGGTACTCAGTGTAGGTGCATTCGAAGAAGTGGTGGCAATTGTTCAAAACAGTCTAATAGAGCATTCTTTTGGCTCAATAGCTCATGTAAATCATTGCCTTACCCTCTGGCCAAACCATTAAAACCAAGCACCAGTAGGCCTGCTAATCAGAACCCACTTTAGGACCTAGTGCAGATAGATATCTGTTAAGCTAGTTCCTTGTGCTGACCTGTAGTGTCACTGATAAGTTTCTTTTTCATTCGTTCTGTGATATGAACTATGGGGTGACGGTACTTGTCCACCTGCCTTGTTCCTCACTCTCAAGTTCAATTATCACCATGCTACATGAATGTGGCTACACTAGACCCAATAAAAGGGTATAAAAATCTGTGACTAGTTATTTTATGATAATAGAACCATAGTGGATGAAAGGAACCTCTAATATCTCTGGTGTTATTCAGTCTCGTGGTCACAGGCATTAGTCAGTCACCTTTCCAGCCAAGCACTGGGCTGCTGGGCAGTCTCTAACTCTGGCCCTCTCAGACACCCGGGGCCTGGCCACACGTGCTGCTGAACTGTCATCCCCCGCTGGCTTGCCCTCACAGGTAAAATGGCCTTACACTCATCCAAGAGGTGCCCCACAACTTTTAACTCAACAAATAGTTACTAAATGACTACAGGTTCAATAGGTTTCGGGGATTATGGAAGATATAAACAAGTTTGCCACCCAAAGAAATCTCCATTCTAGTAGGGAGTTTGACATATACGAACGTGAGCATGACACAAGATTAAACAGTACAGTTTACAAGTAGACAGGAAATCAGAGAAGAAGGTGATTCTAGTCAGCTGACAGGAATCCCTGGTGATTCTTAGCTTAGTTCAAAGTAAAGAAAACTTGCCTAGCATTCTGGACTAGGTGGTTTTTACAGAAGTGACACTTGGAAAATCCAGGCAAGATTCCTAGGAGAAGACAGGCTGTCACTCCATCCCCCAGGCAGGTTGAGTGTCAAGCCTTAGCCAGTTTCCCCTAGACAGTGCTCAGACGTACGAGTCCACAGTCTACGGGAAGATGTGCAAAAGCTTTAGCACTGCTGACACAGCTCAGTGATCACCAACATGTGCTCATTACTTCATGATTCAGAGACACCGTCCCATACTTTCTGTGTGAGCTGGTCGGCTCCTTGTTTTAATCACCTCCTGACATGGGGCCCGGGGACGTGCTCAGGCGGGGTTCCGGGCTAGCTCCATTAGCTTCCAGATTTGACCACAGAGGCCAGCCTGATGGGATTTTTAAATCCTTTTTTATGTTTTGAAAATATTTATTAATGTATCATTGCTTTTATTAGGATTTGCATGGTATGTGTTATACTTGAGAGATAAATTCACATGAAGCAGAGAGAGGGGGAGAAAGAGAAGTTAGAGTACCAGTCAAATACATGTTATGCTGGGCATTGAAACCTGATGCCAGCATCCATGTTCTGTGGATAAGCAATTGTAGAAGCCAGAACTCCCATCATCTGCTCCCCATAAAGACTGTTGGTCCATCCTCCCAGAGGGATAAAGAACAGGGAAGCTTCCAATGGAGGGGATGGGACGTTGGTGCAAAGAAGTCAGACAACACCCTATGAAAGTTTACCCCACCATCCAGAACCTGAGATTATATGGTAGCATCTTTCTGCTGGCTGCTAGTTGCTTTGCAAACGCTGAGGAGAACTGTTCTGTTAGGCCTTCAGCACAGTCTCTCTCCTTCAGTAGACTATCATCACGCACTGCAAGTGGCGCCTTCACGCTTTACACTGACTCTGCACTCATCTTCAGTTGTGTTGAATTTGGACACATCTAACAGTTTGTTTCTTATTCTAACTTTTTGCTTTTTTTTAAAATCTTTACTTATTGGATAGAGACATCCAGAAATCAAGAGGGAAGGGGGGTTAGAGAGGGAGAGAGACAGAGAGACACTTGCAGCCCTGCTTCACCACTCGCGAAGCTTTCTCCCTGCAGATGGGGTCGGGGGCTCAAACCCAGGTCCTTTTGCATTGTAATATGTGCGCTCAACCAGGTGGGTGGCCACGTTTGTTCCTTTTGATGATCTACTTCGAAAGCTCCTTAAATGCCCCCAAATTCTGGGCTGGTTCTCATAAAGAAAGACTTTGCTAGTGGGAAGCTGACAGACATTGTTATCCCCTCTGTGTTTCCTGGGTCGTTGAGAACGGCCAAACCCAGTGGCCAGTCGTACAATAAACCTGTACTCTGAAGAGCTTCAGAACGTTCCTGTGACATGTCTGCTCTGGGACTGGAAGGGAGAGAATGATTGCTCCTTTGTACCTTTGTGTCGCTGACAGCTAAATGGCTCAGTGCTCCAATGGAATCGAGTCTTTTCTAGCCAGATCCACACATCTTTAGGAGAGCTCTGAGCTAAATATTTAAATTATTCTCAACTCAAAATATCCATATGAAGAGATGGATTCTTAGTGTGTGTGTGTGTGTGTGTGTGCGTGCACACACACACACACACACACACACACACATATATATTTAATTTCCTCTCAGTTATTATTTAAGACTTTTAACTTTTTTTTTTAGTTTGATAAGGCAGAGAGAAGTTGAGCAGGGAGGTGGTTAGAGGGAGAGAGACAGAAAGGCACCTGCAGCCTTGCTTCACCACTTGTGAAACCTTCAGTGCACAGGGGGCATTTGGTGCTTGAACCTGGGTTACTGCACACTGTAACAGGCACTTAGCCAGGCACAGCACCGCCTGCTATCTTTTAAAAATATTTTATCTGAGGGGGTGGTACTGGAAGCACTGTTTCAAAAGATTCCACACATCTAAAGAAAGCTGGATACACTAATTCAAAGGAATATATACATTCCTCTATCCATATCTGCTTTATTCGTGGCCGTGAAGTGGAAGGAATGTAAATGCCCACGGGCAGTAACTGGATTAAGGAGTTGTGGGACATATATCCAGTGCAATGCTACATTTCAGTTTAAGAGATGGAAATGTGTCCATCTGGACAAAATGGATGAAACTATTATGTTCAGTGAGAGGAGTAAGGAAGTGAAAGAGAAGTGCTCAGTGGTTTCAGCTGTGTGTGCTGGTGATGGGAGTGGTGTGCAGACACACCTGTCATGGAGAGACAGCGAAATGTACTCACATGGCAATAGCCTTGCAGATCATTTCTCCCAGTAAGATGGTACAAGATGCTAGAATAATAATTCACTTGGTTATGTTGTGTTAAATTGAACCCAACATTATTTAGCACCACAGTAATGTAAGGGATCCCTTACAGGAAGATCTTGAGAGTATCAACAGTTGGGGTGAGCTGGGATATTATTTTCTTCTATTAACATTTTATTTATTTCATTTTAATGATCAATATCAAAGAGAAAGAGAAAAAAATAATAAGATCCCTGCTCAGCTTTGGCTGATAGTGGTGCTGGGTTTGAACCCAGGCCTTAGAGTGTCAGGCAGGAGAGTCTTTATCCCCAGCCCTATTTAAAGCTCTTCAGTGGAGGGTAGAGTCTTAAAGGAAATAGATTGAAAAGGGAGAGAGAAAGAAAGAAAGAAAGAAAGAAAGAAAGAAAGAAAGAAAGAGAAAGAATAAAAAAGCAAGGAGAAGAAAAGGAGGGAAGGAAGGAAGGAAGGGAGGGAGGGAGGGAGGGAGGAAGGAAGGAAGGAAGGAAGGGAGGGAGGGAGGGAGGGAGGAAGGAAGGAAGGAAGGAAGGAAGGAAGGAAGGAAGGAAGGAAGGAAGGAAGGAAGACTGCAGCAGAAGAACCTAGGACAAGCCTGTGTGAGGCCCCGATTGATTCAGTGCTGGCACAGCCTTTGCCAGGTAGCACTCTGGTTCTCCCTCTCTTCATAAACAGATGGACAAATAAATAAATCTACTAAAATAACAATTAAAAGGAAACACACACACAAATCCAGACTGTAAATTCTCTGCATAGCACTGTAAAGGGAATGTCTATTTCCAAGTACTATTATCAGAGAGTGTATGCCACCTAGAATAAACAGAGGAATCACAGATTGAATTTTATGACATTTTTCACTCCCGAGTTTATACTAAACTCACTAAAAAATACCTTAAACACCATTGAAAAGTCTGACTCCAACATGAAAATGTGAATTCCTCCCGTCATTTTATTTCCACTTATCAGGTGTGCTTCCCAGCCAGTCAAAATACAACTACCCCCACTGGCATTTACAGAGCCAGAAATACCACTACAGGGAATTAAATATTTTGGAAACTCTGGGTAGAACAAAGTATGGAGAAAAGTTCATTTGTTCTTTGGCTGTCAAGGAATAGCAAATGGATGTCATTTCTCAATTAATAGTCAATTCATGTTTAATAAAAATCTGCTTCTTTGCAAAAATGAATCCCATATACTGAATAATATGCTATCATTTTTATTTTTGAGGGAAATGTTGACACTTTGACTTATTCCCCAAAATGGTCTTATCTTTTAATAATAAGTACTTATCTTAATAAGCAAATGAAAAAGTGGCATTTCTTAAGCTCTGTACATGACAGGTAGAGAAATAAGGTACAAATAACACCTCCAAATTCATCAATAGCATTTCTCCTTGGTTCTGTTTTCATCCAGAAAATCAGAGGCATCTGAATTCAATAAAAACAAGCCAAAGTCACCTAAAGGTGAAGATGTATTTTTGAATTAATACCCCCTAATTTGTTTGGTAAGTCGGTAAGCAATCACCCCTCTTTGCTGCAAAGCTACTCTCTAATTCACTGAGCTTATAAATGTGAACAGAATTCTAAATGGTGGATGGAGTTCCTGCTGCTCACTGATGTCCGTTAGACCAACTATTTCTAGTCTTTGAGATAAAGTCATCACTTATACGTTGTTTCTTTGGTAGCATCAAAGTCATTCCATTTTATTTGTAACGGTTGTAAGTCCTTTTAGATAGTCATTCCATTTTATTTGTAATGGTTGTAAGTCCTTTTAGATAGAAACTGTATCTCTTTTGCTTAACAGGGGCTTCTCTGCTGTTCATATTTATCTGATATTTATAAAGTGCTTGCTAAATATTTGCTATGAATTCATTGAAATTTAAATCATGGTAAGAAAATACATAAATGAAAGGTGAAATGAGCTATGTGCCACAGAAGAAAATAATCTAGGTAATAAGCCTGGGTACTGGCTGGGTGAGGTGAATATTAAGGTGGTTCGAGTGAGTCCTACATAGTCACTAACACTGATTTTCCCTCCATGTGTGAGTCTTTCTGATGCTACTCTGGTTGCTATCAAAGCAGATCTTGTTTTACACTGTATTTGAAGTTACAGTAAATCAACACTAAAGTATGTGTTGAGAGTATAATATAAATATTTTTGTGGTAACAAAGTCAGACACAGTACGTGACTTATTTCAGAACACTTTGGACAACACCACAGCCTCTTGCTTCAAAGGAAATCCTTTTTCTATAAAACACATCACAGTGATTATATAAAGCATGTCAGAGCCATGACAAAGAGCTTCCCTACAGATAAGCATCTGACCACAGACAGACAGACAGACAGATATGCAATCCATCACTGGCTGCACAGATGCCCTGACCATATTGTTGCTGCAATGTCCCAGTGAGGCATAAAATGCCCTCTTTGTAATACAGACCCATACACATCTTAATGAGAATACAGGAAGCATGGCATCTGCCCACCAGCCACCATACCTGTTCATTTAGTTCTTATTCTAGGGAAAACAAGGACAACAGCAACAATATTCTCTTAGTCACAAATTTAATGCACAATTAATTGAGAAGCTACATGGGTAGGACTGTACCAATGGCTGTGGCTCTTGCCCCTAAGGATCTAAACATTTTAACTGGAGAAATTAAATTTATATCATACACAAAACTCCCTATCCTAGCAAATGTATAGAAATAATAATAATATGAATAATATTAAATTCAACTATTCTTTTAAAATATTTCATTATTTATTAATTATTGGATACAGAGAGAAATTTCGAGAGGAGGGAGAGGTGAACCACCATCTGGCATCTTGATTTTTTTTTTCTATAGCACATTTACAAAGCATTTTCTTGCATTTTCCTATTTAATTATCACAAAAATACGAGGAGGTGAAGCCTGCAATTTTCTCCACTTCAGAGATGAGGCCAATCTAGGAAACAAAGGTCTGTTGGTTACTTATCTGTGAAAGTCCATCACTGCTCTGTATCAAAAGATGCTTTGGGGACTATTACAGGCCCCGGGATTTTGTGAGTGGCTGAGATTCGGGGCTGGGTGGTGGCGCACCTGCTTGAGCACATACCTTATAATAGACAGAGACCCGGATTCAAGCCTCTGGTCCCCACCTGCAGGGGGAACTTCACAAGTGGTGAAGCAGGGCTGCGGGGTCTCTCTTTCCCTCTCCCTCTCTATCTCCTCCTCCCCTCTCCATTTCTCTCTGTCTCTATCCAATAATTAAGTAAAGATAATAAAAAATTAAAAAGAAAGTGACTGAGTTAGGAATAAGGACTTTAGTCATGACCTAGAGGTCTAGTGCAGGAAATTAGACTGACTGACAGCCACGTTCCAGACATGTCTGGTCCGAAAACTAAAACTTACCAGTAACTCTATGTAGCTACATAATACAGATGTGGGAATCACGGGTATCACAGTAAGATAAATCATTCTGAACCGTCTAAAGAGACCCACAAAAAGTTGAAGGCATAATGAGAAGGGGGCGAATGACACCTGAACACTCACTGTGGCAACTGACGGAAGTAAGACAGAAAACCCACGGAGTATTGACACATATCAAAAGGCCTTGCTGGTTGGGTAAGTGTGCAGACATTCCGGACTGGAAGATCATGGGGGGGGGGGGTGTCAAACTATAACCAAAAAAAAGCTCTTAACAGGGAGATGGGTGGTGGTGCCCCTGGTCGAGCACACAGGCTGGCATGCACAAGAACCTGCTCCCAGCTGCAGGAGAAAGGCTTGAAGAGATGTGTGGCAGGTCTGCAGGTGTCCTTCTTTCTCTCTTCCTCCCTCTCAATTTCTCTGTCATATCAAATAAAATAAAATGGATAAACGCCACTGAGAAAGGTGAATTCCTAGGGCCAGTCTCAAGCCCCAGTGATAACCTTGGTGGCAATTTTTTAAATAGCCATTGATTATAATTTGTAGGTTTCTCATACAGAAAAGGCATTATTCCAGCTGGTTCCGCTCTCAAGGTAGAATTAGAATGAGCTCAGCTTAGTTGCTGAGATGATAATTGTGTTTTCTAGAAATCACTGGGTAAAATAATGTGGCAGTAAGGAAGGGTTTGAAGTGAAAACAGGAAGTGTGCTTAACATACCAAGCTGCACTTTGAGGAGATAAAGAGAAAAGGACTTACCGATTTTATTTTTGACATGTGGTTCCACAAAAGTGTGAATGTGGTGAGCACTGACCAACTATATTTACAGAGGTTAAGAAAGTGAACAGTGTGTTCTGTGTTTGTATCAAAGTTAAAATCACAAAAATGGAACGGCATTCCTGTAATGTAGTGGCCGCTCACTTCAGCAGTCTGCCAGGGAAGAGAACATGAGCTTTCACTGCAGAGACAAGGTCGCAGCACAGGGGAGGAGTCAGAGGCCTCTACACCCAGGTCGAAATAGTGAAGTTGATAAGTCTGCAGCCCTTGCAATACTTCTCTGAAGAAATTAATCTCTCTGTGCATAATCAGCACCCATTCTCCTCAGCTACAAGCCCCCAGCCTGCCCAAAGCAAGGGTGTTAGCACTGGGGCATTCCCTGTACAGCACCAGCTATGAAGTCCTTCCTGGGTGACAGCTCATTTCCGTCCTGCAGAGTCCAGGCTGTGGTGTGAGGCGTGGTCAGAGATGCTTAAGTAAAGCAGCCAGAAAGCCTCCCGGCTGTTAGGTGACAAAAGTGAGTACACCTACACTGCAACCTCGGTTGAAGAAGAGCCTCCTGTGTGAACCATGATGAGCATTTTCAAGTGACTGGGGCAGTTATGAAAGGCCGTGATAGATAAATCATGATGACATTCAGCCAAAAAGGATGTTTTTTTTTTGCCATGGCTCAGAATAAACTAACAAATACCCAAATCACAGCCACCACAACAAGAGGGAGTGCCAAGCATCTAGAGAGAGGAGGGCCGACTCCATATTGCCTTTGCTGAACCAAGCTCACATGCCCACTACTATGAACCCTGTAGTGAAGACAAATAGCGTCCTTGGGAGATATTTCTCAGACTTTTCTGCACTGTGACATCCTCGCAAGGTGTATTTCCACACAAGCCTCACAAGGCCTCCAGTTAATCTAGCGCAGACGGACAGAGCTGGTTCTCAAAGGCTGACTCAGCTGCAGGTAGGCCTTATGTTGGTACTTGATCTGGATGCCCTTACCACTCGGACCTTGTCGAGCGCGATCCGGGTACCGTTGTCAGCATGGAAACAGCGGTGCTGTCTATTTCTCTGAAGAAAGAAAGAGGAGGAAAGAAAGAATGAGAGAGGTGAGAGCAAGAGCCATCAGTGAAATTGCCATGGAGAAAAAAATAACTATTTACATGAAGAGTAAGTACGTCTGCACATCATTGTATGTGTGACGTTAGACTGCCAACAGAATCCTCAGAATCGCTTGTTTGAGAGAGATATAAATATTTCATGGAAATTGTAAGAAAAAAATAAAGGATATAATTCCCTTTCAGTATTAAGAAATAAAGTACAGTGGATATTTTGATACATACTGTATACCATGAAAAGGATTTGACACTTTTACATATACATGAAGCTGTCATGCATCAGAGTCCCAGTGGCCCCTGGTGTTCTTTTTTATTGGACAGGACAGAGAGAAATGGAGAGAGGAGGGGAAGACAGAGAGGGGGAGAGAAAGACAGACACCTGCAGACCTGCTTCACCGCCTGTGAAGCGACTCCCTGCAGGTGGGGAGCCGGGGGCTCGAACCCAGATCCTTGTATAGGTCTTTGCACTCGGTACTGTGTGCACTTACCTGGGTGCGAACCAGCCAGCTTCCTTCCCCTGGTGTCCTGTGTGTGTGTGTGTGTGTGTGTGTGTGTGTGTGTATCTGTGTAACTGTGTGTGTGTATATCGGTATGACTGTGTATATGAGTGTGTGCATATGTCTATGTGTCTGTGTGTGTGTGCATCTGACTGTGAGTGCGTGTATCTGTGTATTTGTGTACCCCTGTATATATCTGTGTATGTACTTGTGTGTGTGTCTATGTATCTGTGTATCCGTGTATATGTCTGTGTCTGTATCTGTGTCTGTGTGTACTCATGTTTCATAAGACCAGTATGTTCTAGCTTAGCCCGCTTTTTCCTTGTCTTCACCCCCTTTCCTAGCCATTTCCTTTTCTGACTTGCCACTTCCGGTTCTATCCTATAAAAGTGTTGTCTCTGATCAATAAAGACACACTGTGTTCCCACTCCACCACGAGTCCCTGGTCTCTCTCCCACATTGCTGAGTAAACAGCAGCTCAGGCTGGCTCTGGTCTAGTTCTCTCCAACCCAGAGAGTACACGCCTAGGAAGAAGGCACCTCCACGCTAGCCCAGCAAATATCATGTGGAAGGACTCAGGTTCAAGCCCCTGCTCCCCACCTGCAAGGGAAAAGCCTCATGAGAGGTGAAGCAGGTCTGCAGGTGTCCCTCTGTGTCTCTTCCTCTCTATCTCCTCCTATCTATCCCATCTATCTCTCAATTTCTCTCTGTCCTATCAGATCAGATGGGGAAAAAAATTGCATCCACATGAATCCTGGTGCCACTTAGAAGGAATTACAGTGCCAGGGGAAGGTCCAGGGTTGCGATGCTTCTCTTTTCTCTGTGTCTCTCCAAATAATGAGAGGGTGGCCTAGAGTGCTAGCAGTTAAGTGGCCCTAGACAGTCATTTAGTTTGTTATAGAACTAAATAAGTAAGTCACATAGGTATTAAGGGAATTAGAATAACATAGTAAATTTGATTTTTTTATGATAAAAATCAAATTCTGTGGAAAACTGTAAAATGGATGAAATCAGCCTTTCATCCTGTCTCATTATAAAGGTTTTCAGGATGTGCAGAGGCCTTCTGTGCTTAGTGTAGTACAATGCAGTGCACAGAAAATAAAGCTTTTGAGCACAGTCTTGCCTATGCCGAGGCTGCTATCAATTTCCAAGGCCCATTGAAGGAAGGTGAAGGCACACTGAGAACGAGAAATTGGACTGCTTTAATAACAAAAGTAAAATTAATAGCTTTAACTTGTCTATCTATTTTTATCCCAGTTTGTTCTAGCTTAAAATGTCTGGAAGTTTTCACTCTCAGAAAAAGTACAGTACTTTATGAGTCTGTCATTTTTTCCTAATCTTCAGATGCTGAAAATGGTTTTAAATCCATTCCTGTCATTTTGGATTTGCATAAGTGTCTTGAGAGAAAAGTTGAAAGAGGCAAAGGCTGATTTAGTGTGAATGAACATGCCATAAAGCATTTCAAAGCTTACATCATTCATGTAAATCCTTCGTGAGTTAAAATTTTCCAACTTGCCAATAGCAAGTGTTTTGGGGCCAGACTGAAGGCAGCAGCTAGGACTGAGGAAGGCCTTTCATTCAGATCCTCCCTCCTGGGGACAGAAAGGACTTTCATCTTAGCCTGGCACTTGTGATTTCAGTGAGGCTGAGGGGGGCAAGGCAGCCTGGCCCTGCAGGGCTCCATTAGAGAAAGGCAAGCCCTGGAGCCCTCTGGTGGGTGGGCGTTCCAGCACCTATCTTGGAGATGTGGAAAGGGCAGCTGTGACCGTGGTCGGGTAACTCAATCAGCATGTCCTCAGTGAAGCTGTGAAAAAAAAGATGCCAAGAGTGCATAGACGACTCTCCAGTGAAATGAGCAGTGCCTTGGTTTTCAAATCAGTTTGGTAAAATATGTATTTATTTGAGGGCAAGCAATTGATTGAAACTTTGCAATCTGGTTTTATCCTATCAGCCTTGAAGTTTATAAAGTGACCACTTGTACAGATCCCCATCCAGAAAGCATCATTCAGCTGGGAGAGAGGAAGAGAGAGGTGTGGCAGCACTATGCTTGCTGATGCAAGGCATTCAGCAGTGCCGGTGCCCTTCAGTTTGGACCCTTCCCAGACTTTCACCTAGTCACACATGAATGTCCCGTCCCGTGGGACCTTCAACGTGGGTAAACCTAGGAGAGGGAGTGAGGACAAGGACAGGAGGGAAAATGGGGACAAGACATGCGAGAGAAATGAGACAAGTCAAGATTCTGATCAAGTCTGTTTATTAGCACCAAAGGCAGGCGCTGTTTTTAAGGCTGGGGCAAGGGGGGAGTTAGCAGTTGGGGACTGTTGATTGAAGTGGTGTGTTGCCATGGTGATCAGCCACTATCTGGAAGGTCCTGGGTGATTCATGGGGAAGTGGAGTTGGGAGACAGGAACTTATCTTTTAAGCAAGGCCGTCTGTGAACACTCTAAGGAGTAGCAAAGCAGGAACAACCTTGAGGGCACATGTGGCTCCTCACACATGAAGGCCAATTGTACCAGAGCCTCCACTCACAGCGGTTCCACACTTGGTGACTTGAAGGCATCATTTTGTGACTTTCCTACTGAAATAGATCAAGTATGTCTTTTTCCCCCCTACATAGTACAACAGAAATAGAACTCAGCAGCCCAGCACTTGAGTGAAAGGGGGAAAAAAAGATTCATTTTGCTTTCTATTGTACAATATGAGATCAGAGTGTTTCTGTCTCTCAATCGACCTGTCCTGTCTACGCCTTGTGTCCGTTCCTTGCACTACTGGGCGTCAGTAAGGAGTGGGGATGTGAGGCCTGAGTCTCCCCTACTCTCCTGCTGCCCTTCTCTCTCCCAGTGGTTGTCACAAACTGTCATCTTCCCCACGCTATGGACTTGAGCTATCTGTTATTCCAACCTGAAACTACAATGAAAACAAAAGCAGGCCTTCCATGAAGGTAACTAAGGGAGCAGAAACTCCAGTCTGGTAGCAACTAAGAGATGATTCCTCACAAGATCTATGCATACACAGCACCCTCAGAGTCCTGCAAAGCCACGATTCCGGTGAGAGTGTCACTCCGTTATCACTGTCTTAGTGATCCCATGACGGTATCTGAGACCAAACTAAGTTACCAGAGTTTAGCTGCACACTGTGCCCAGTACTTACCACCAAGTTCTTGCAGCAACCTCTCCATCGCCACCGTGACTTCCAGGAAGCCTTAGTCAGACCGACTACTTCCTTTTCCTGCACGTGCACGCGGTCCAGTTCTCAACATTGCATGTAGTAGAGAGCTATCCAGCCCTTTTCTTTACACTCTTTCCTTATTTCACAGGCAAAATCTTCCTGTCGGTCCATTTTGTCTCCACAAATACAACGTGATCTTCTCAAATTGCAGCATAGTGAGAGTTTATTGTAATGCCTATGATCTAAAAATCTCATTGTTCTGTGCATCCAGAACTATTAAATATTGTTTAATGCCATCTAGTGAGAAGTCCACACTACAGTGTGCAAGGACCCAGGTTCAAGCCTCTAGTCCCCACCTGCAGGGGGAAAGCTTCATGAATGGTAAAGCAGGAATGCAGGTGTCTCTATATATCCCCCTCACCTCTCAATTTCTTTCTGTCTCCATCCAATAATAAATAAATAAAAATTAAAAAGAAAACAAATAAAAGGAAATGAACAAACATAACAACTCCTAATATTAATGCTGTGTTGTTATTAATTATATAGACGGCATATTTAAATTGCTGCTAGCTTGCTAGGCATACCAAAGATCACTGCTGAACCAGAAAGGGAAAAAACAAACAAAAACCCAGTGTTTTAGCGTAGAACTTTATTAACTACCAGTTAGTTTTGTTCACTGCTCTGGAAAGAACGGTAACTCATTTTATATAAAAATTCCCATGGTATGAGGCTTTTAAATGCTGTTATCCATTGAGATCATCTGCCATACTGGCCCTGCTCCTAATCGCCCAGCCCAGCCCAGCCCAGCAGGATGCTCTCTTACAGTTTGGAAAGGCCTTCTTCCCGTGCTCTCGACGATGCCAACACAGAGACCTCAGGACGTGCTCTGAGAACTCAAGCTCCCAGCATCAGCGCCGCTGGCCTGCATTTGAGGTGCTGCAGTCAAGACAAAGACAGAAGCTTCAGAGATGTGTGCATTATCTGATACCCGGCAGACTCTCACTCAGTAGCAGTGACTTCAGCATCTGTAAGAGGCTGGCCTTGTGCCTGTGATCGTCCCACCAAAACAGTGGGGCGCAGGCCCTCTCCTCATGGGTGGCCTAGTAAACATCACAGACACCTCAGCACAGTGACAAGGTAAGAGCCCTGAGGTGAAGGACTGAGATCACCAGCTCTGCGCGGAGAGAGGAGAGGAGCACTTCTAAATGCTCAGCATCAGGGAAGAGCAGCCACACGTCTAGAATGACGAGTGGATGTCTGTCTGATGGATAAGTTGGGACTTCAGAGAGAAACGCACGGCACAGTCTCAGGAAGCTAATATGTGCAGGATTTATTTACACGGCCTACTCATTTCTAAATAACTCAGTTTCTGCAATGGAGAAACTTACTTGACAGCTTTCAAGAGCAAATGATACTTGTATAGCCAATAAGAAAAGATCCTGTCACTGTAAGACCATATAATCTGCTGGGCTCTAACTTGGATGCCAAATCTGAAATTAAAATATCACTGCAGCTCCAGGGCCAGGGTGATAGGTCAGTGGTCAGGACACAGAGGGCCGGGGTGACAGGTCAGTGGGTCAGGACACAGAGGGCCGGGGTGACAGGTCAGTGGGTCAGGACACAGAGGGCCGGGGTGACAGGTCAGTGGGTCAGGACACAGAGGGCCGGGGTGACAGGTCAGTGGGTCAGGACACAGAGGGCCGGGGTGACAGGTCAGTGGGTCAGGACACAGAGGGCCGGGGTGACAGGTCAGTGGGTCAGGACACAGAGGGCCGGGGTGACAGGTCAGTGGGTCAGGACACAGAGGGCCGGGGTGACAGGTCAGTGGGTCAGGACACAGAGGGCCGGGCTGATAGGTCAGTGGGTCAGGACACAGGACTCTTCTGCGTGAGGGCTTAGAGCCTATCCTCACTATCTTCACGTCTTCACAAGCATAAACTGAGTGACACTCTGCCTCTCTCATTAGGAACACCTAAATGATACTGCCTATCTCATTAGGAACACATTACAAAAAAAATAAGAAAAGGAAAAGGTTGGGGGGCAGGCAGGGGCACAGCTGGTTAAGCAAGGGGAAGCTTCATGGTGGCGAAGCAGGGCTGCAGGTGTCTCTCTGACTCCTCTCTACCTCCCCTCCCCTCTCCATTTCTCTGTCTCTATCCAATAATAAATAAATATTATTTTTTTCAAAAAGGACAGGATGAATTCCATCATTTAATCATCTACTATTCATTGAGCACTTCTCTTACAACAGTGAGGTAAAAACTAAAGTTTATTTGTTCTCTCAGTTATCTGGTAAGTCTTCAGTGATCCCTTTTACTAATTGCCAGGCATCCTTTGAGCCCTGGACGTGTGGTGGTAAAGATAGGACATAGCTAAGTCCTTCCTTTTCTGGGAATATTGTGTGCAGAGGGAGGCAAATGGTGACATACAAGTAAATAAGGGAGTTTGGACCAGCCCTGGTATCACAGCTACTGCCCTTATCTTGGTGAGGATAAGGGAGAATAGTGTCTATTAATCAACTTGTCTGTGTGAAGGTGGGAGAGGCTATTTCAGGAAAGGCCCAGACGTCTGAGATAAGGCCTGAGTGATGAAGGCCTGGCTTGCAGAACCAGAAAGGGAAGCTCAAAGGCAAAGCCAAAGGGACAAGTATGCTGCATTCAAGACAGAGGCAGGGCCTGAAGGAGCCAGGGCTCCTGGTGTGAGCCAGGATCCCCACAAGTAAAGAGCCCATCTCAGGTCTAGGACGGCAGCAAACCTCAGGCCCAGAGGGGTCTTGGGTCCAAAGCCTCCGCTTCCTTCTCTGTGGCACAGGGCTCTCTCTCTCCCTCTCTCTCTCTCTCTCTCTCTCTCTCTCTCTCTCTCTCTCTCTCTTTCTCAGAGCAGCTCTGAGAGAAGCTGAGCACGGCACAGGGCCATCACCAGTGGGCTGGACTTCCCACAGCAGACAGGGACTCAGAAGGGGGATGACTAACGGGAGGTAGAATCCCATTGGTAGAGTAAGAGGACGGTTTGATGGGGAAACTGAGCTATTTGAAAAGTATGGGTATATACACATGTGGCAACAACAATCCTGTAAACCATCATTTACTTCATAAAGTGATACGGTAGTTGGGGAAAAAAAATCTGTGGGGGTGGTTGCCAGTTACTCTGGTCACAGAATCCGTATCCAAGCTATACCTGTCTGACTCAGCCCCTCACAGTGGTCTGAGAGCACCAGCAAGACAGCTCAGCTGTGGCGGCCTGCCAATACACACACACTCACACACACACACACACACACACACACATACACACTCACACACACACACAAACACACTCACACACGCACACACTCACACACACACTCACATGCACACACACACACTCACACACGCACTCACACACACATACACACACACTCACATGCACACACACACACTCACGCACACACACATTCACATGCACACACATGTACACACACTCACACACATACACACTCACACAGGCACACACACTCACTCACACACATACACTCACACACACGCACACACACACTCACACACACATATACACACTCACACACGCACACACTCACACACATATACACACACATACACACACACATGCACACACATGCACACATACTCACACACTCACATACACATATACACACTCACACACACATATACACACACACATACACACTCACACCCGCACACTCACACACACATGCACATACACACATTCACACACAGAATCACACACACTCACGCACATACACACATTCACACACACACACACTCACACATTCACGCACATACACACATTCACACGCACACTCACACACACACTCACACACATACACACTCACACACACATATACACACTCACACGCACACGCACGCACATACACACCACAGAATCACACTCACACACACATAGACATACACACATACATACACACATTCACACACAGAATCACACACACATACATATACATACACACATGCACACTCACACACACGCACACACATACACACACATTCACACACAGAATCACACACACACACTCACACACAGAGGCACACACACACACACACACACACACACACACACACACACACACGCCAAATCCCACTGGACTGAGGCAAGCTTGTTGGATGGTGTCCTCTTGTTCTCTTTCTAATATTTTATTTATCTGTTTTAATGAGAGAACTACAGAGAGAGAGAGAGAGAGTTACCAGAGCACTGTTCAATTCTGTTTTATGGTGGTACAGGGGATTGAACCTGGGACCTCAGAGCCACAGGAATGAGAGTATTCTGCACAACCACTATGCTGTCTCTCTAGCTCTGTCTCTATGTATCTGGAAAAGCCAGACCAAAGCAGAGAAGACACAGTGACAAAAACTAAATAAATAAAAGAGAGAAAGAAAGAATCTGTCAGTTTTTTAAAAATTTATTTATTTTCCCTTTTGTTGCCCTTTTTTTTCATTGTTGTTGTAGTTATTGTTGTTGTTACTGATGCCGTCCTTGTTGGATAGGACAGAGAGAAATGGAGAGAGGAGGGGAAGACAGAGAGGGGGAGAGAAAGACAGACACCTGCAGACCTGCTTCACCATCTGTGAAGCGACTCCCCTGCAGGTGGGGAGCCGGGGCTCCGAATTGGGGTCCTCACACCGGTCCTTGCCACGTGTGCTTAACCAGATGCACTACCACCCGACCCCCAAATCTGTCAGTTTTTATAGGTACTTCTTCCCCAGGACAGAATCAGAAGGGTAGACTGTACTCTTGAGGTGTTAAAGAAAATGAAGGCTCAAAGAGACCAGAAATCTGTGTGCTGATATACGTAACTGTTACATCACATTCTTGACACAAATTCTTTAAACGGAAAAGCTATTTCACTATTTTTATGAAATGGTAGGGATTCATGCCCAAAGAAGTTTAAATTATATTCCGTGATAAATAAGGAGGTTTTCAAATATGAAATATGATCATCTAGCTTTCAGTGGAACACAATTAAATTGTCTGCGCTAAATTTAAGAGATATATGAAGACCCTGAGGCATCAGGTGCATTGTGAGAAATGCTGCAGGCTAACTGCTGGCATCTGGGGGCTCTGACAAGTGCTCATCTGTGTCTGAAGGAGACGACTGCATGGAGAACCACTGTCAACGGCCACATTTTCAAGCTGAGGAACAGGTTGAGGGGTGGATAGTTGATCTGGAAAGACACAAACGGCAGGAAATTAGAGAGTATGCAGCAGTGGAGACTCATCTGAGTAAAAGCAAAGGCAGTTTTAGTGCTCTGTGAATCAGCAAGTCAGAGCTGCCTGTCACTGGTTGCTATGGGAACTTGAGGGATGGGGGATAAAAACAGCTGGGTTGACAGCATCCATAAATGGGTTACACAGCTGCCTCCCCGCCAGTGAGGACCACTGGGGAGCCAAGCGGGGAGCTCTAGCTCTCGGATGTGCAGAGAGGACAATGAAGGTATCGATGAACGTCTCCATTTTAATATACAGACCAAATACTATGACTTCTTTTGCTTTGACTGTTTTTTTTTTTTTTTTTGCCTCCAGGGTTATTGCTGGGGCTCGGTGCCTACACTACGAATCCACTGCTTCTGGAGGCCATTTTTTTTCCCTTTTGTTGCCCTTGTTGTTTATCATTGTTGTTGTTGTTATTATTGTTGTCATTGCTGTCGTTGTTGGATAGGACAGAGAGAAATCAAGAGAGGAGGGGAAGAGAAAGATAGACACTGCCAACCTGCTTCACCACTTGTAAAGAGACCCACCCTGCAGGTGGGGAGCCAGAGAGCTCAAACAAGGATCCTTAAGCCGATCCTTGTGCTTCACGCCATATGTGCTTAACCCACTGTACTACCTCCTGACCCCCTTTGCTTTGACTGTTCTTCAATGAGCTACTAGCTGATCAGAGAGGGAAAGGTCATGAAGCCACTATTCACAGGCATCCTGTTGGAGGGGCAGCATGACAGCTCAGCTAGATAGCACACTTACCTTATCAGGGCACTGCCTGGCCATCCTACATGGGTGCCAGATTCAGAGTGGCATCTTCAACTCTGTCTTTTGTCTTTTCAGGTATTAAAATGGTGATTTTGGGGAGTCGGGCAGTAGCGCACATGGTGCAAAGCACAAGGACTAGTGTAAGGATCCCGGTTTGAGCCCCCAGCTCCCCACCTGGGGGGTCACTTCACAAGCGGTGAAGCAGGTCTGCAGGTGTCTCTCTTTATCTCCCCCCTTTATCTCTCCTTCTCTCTTGATTTTTCTCTCTGTCCTATCCAACAACTATATCAATGGCAACAATAAAAATAAGGACAAGGGCAGCAAAATGGGGAAAAGATAGCCTGTAGGGGCAGTGGATTTGTAGTGCAGGCATCAGTGATAACCCTGGAGGCAGTAAATAAATAAATAAACAAATAAATAAAATGGAAATATTGACAAGAACATAGGAGAAGAGGGGTACAATTCTACACAATTCCCATCACCAGAACTCCATATCCAATTCCCTTCCTTGAAAGTTTTCCTATTCTTTATCCCTCTGGGAGTATGGACCCAGGGTCATTGTGGGGAGCAGAAGGTGGGAGGTCTGGCTTCTGTCATTGCTTCCCCGCTGAACATGGGCATTGACAGGTGGACCCCCACTCTCTCTCTCTTTTTCCCTAGTGGGGCAGTGGTCTGGGCTAGCAGAGCTCTAGGACACACTGATGGGGTCGTCTGTCCAGGAAAGTCAGGATGGCATCATGGTAGCATCTGGAGCCTGGTGGACGGCTCCTCGGCTCAGGGTCTGGTGTGTGCGTGTCATTTCTGTAGCCCATTCCAGCTTATATGTGATCTGCTGCTTTTTCCTTGGCTTTCTTTGATGCTTGCTGTATGCTCTCTCAACCACTGACCTGTAAACCCTGGCCTCACTCTATATTCCCAGCGTTAAAGCCGCTGCTTCACAGAGAGAAAGTCAGGATTCGTAGTCACTCCGCCATCTTGGCTCCTCCCCAACTCCTGCAGTTTCTAGGGGAGGGAAAGGGGCCACAGAGTTCTGGTGACTGGACCGGTGCAAAATTATTGTTCTTTATTTTTTTTTCTTCTTTATTTTTCTTCTTTATTTATTTTTTAATTTTTTTAATTTATCTTTTTCAGGGGAGAGTGCAAATGCAGTCCCCCACTACCACAGATTATGCAGGCGAGTTTCCCACATTTGGGGAAATCGCAGGGGTCAGCACATCCGGAGGGCAATGGATAAGCCTCGCCCTGGGAAAACCACCTTTGTGATTATGGTATCTCCCCTGCCAGGTAAGTATTGTTCTTTATTTTTATCAAACAGTTTTTTAAAAATTATCTTTATTTTATAACAACAATAATAACTACAACAACAATAAAAAGACAACAAGGGCAACAAAAGGGAAAATAAATAAAAATTTAAAAAAATTATCTTTATTTTAAATGATCTATATTTCTTATAGAAAGCCAGAAATTTAGAGGAGCGGGAAGATTGAGAGGGAGAGAGAGAGACATAGAGACACCTGCAGCTCTGCTTCACCACTTGCAAAGCTTTCCCCCTGCAGGTGGGCACTGACTGGGCCTCAAACCCAGGTCCTTGAGTATTGTGACATGTGCGCTCAGCCAGGTGTGCCACCACCCAGGCCCAACTGTGTGAACATGTACCCCATTATCTTATGATTTTGTAGCTAATAATAACAATAAATCACTAATAAAAGGTTAGTTATATATAAAAAGAAAACCCCAAATTGTGTTCATTCTGGACTGTGTGGCCACGTATTTCTAGATGGCTTGGCCAGCCTGAGTCCACGTGGCCACGTCTCTGTAGTGTTTGCACGGATTCCCTGGGCTCTCCCCCAGTGTATTCTCCCTCCCGTCCGCTCAGCCATGGTCCTAAAACCCCACTTCCTACTGAACTCGGACGCCCTGAACTCATGGCACAAGTCAAAGGACTGACTTCGATTGATGTGTGTTAGGATCCAGATGCAACTTAGCATGTTGTTCTCATCCTTAAAGATCGCAGCGATAAGCTAAATACCTGTAAGTTTCACAGGAGTTTAATGAGACTCTGTTCTTGACGTCTGTCCTGTACATGTGTGCTTGCACACACACACCAGTGTGAGTTTTACATCAGAAGTTAAAAGAAAACACATATAGCAACGTTTCCTACCTGAAAATCTAATAAGCTTAGAGTTAAGTGGCATTCAGTCGACTGGTAGTATTTTGTGATCATGACCTCTACCCTGGCTTCAGAGTTCTCTTTTATCTCGCAAACCTACAATTCTGTGCCCACTAAGCAACAGCACTTCATGTTCCCTTCCCCACAGCGGCCTGCAAACACCGTGCTGGTCTCTGTCCTGGGATTCTCATGGTGCTGGGGACCTCATATGTAAGTGAGGTCACTCAGTATTTGCCTTTTGTGACTTGCTTTCATTTGGCTTAATGCTTCCTGGGTCCATGTTGTAGCAGATGTCAGAATTCTCTTCCTTTTTAAGGCTGAGTACTATTCCATTATACATAAGCACTATGTTGTTTGCCTACTCATCTGTCAATGGGCACTTGGGTTGCTTCTATCTTGTGAACAAAGCCGCCGGAAACCCCAATGCACAGCTCTACCATCATGACTCCATTTTCCTGTTGCTTGTGGATACACCTCTACTGAGTCCCCTGAGCCCTAGCCTGTGGCTGGAGTCTGTGACTTTGTTAGATAACGTGGAATGGAACGTGGCGGCCCCGTGTGTCAGGGAAGAGCTCAGCAGATTAGAGGGTTGGGAGGTTGACTCAGGCTTGGTGACATTCTGCACTCTGCAGGGTCATGTACAAATGTGAGTAGAGACCTTAAAGAGGGATGATGAGAATGCTATCTGTGTGAGGTGTTCACTTATTCTGCAGGCATATAAAAAGAGATGGCAGAGACAGAAAGAAGCACAGACACCAGACATCAGAAACGTTGGAACAGAGTTCATCATAGGACTTTGGGCCGTAATTAGCACACAAATGATGTATCAGACCTCACCAAGTAATTTCAGCTCCAGCCTGCCGAGACTCTGTCTTTTATGGCCTCTCTGTTCCTGCGAACTCAGCAGGAGCTCTCTTCAGCCTTCTCGGTGCCTGCTCTTATCCCCAGGAGTGCGGTGGCTGCTTCTCACACGACCTGTACCATGGGGCTCAGCTCTGGTAAAACTTAGCTTAAAAGACTCATGGCTCTATAGGAATGATGACTACCGCTATTTTCCCCTTTGCCTATTTTGCTATGACTAATACTCTTCCATACTACGGTACTGTGCTGTAATAAGCTCCATGCTTCTATAAACCCCAACCAAACCGGCACCCGGATGTCTTTTATTTTTGAATTTACAACACAAGCCACCACGCTGGGCCCAGGTGGTGGTGCACCTGGTGGAGCACACACTACAGTGCATAAGGACCCAGGTTCAAGCCCCTGGCCTCCACCTGCAGGAGGGAAGCTTCACAAGTGGGGAAGCAGGGCTACAGGTGTCTCTCTGTCTCTTGTCCTCTCTATATCTTCTTCCTTTCTTAATTTCTCTCTGTCTCTACCCAGTAATAAATAAAAAAATAAAAATAGTTAAAATAAAGGAAACAGCATGCAGAGGTGAATGAAAGGCAGAGGAACCGGAGTACCCGCTCCCAGTGTCTCTCTGGTGCTGCCTGTGAAGCATGGTGACAAGTCAGTCCTGCGCCTGCAACAGTGTTCCTTGTGTCTTTACAACAATTCTCCACTCCCTCGATTGAGTGAGTTTTCATTCTTCTGTCACTGTTTTGTTTTGTATGCATCACCACAGTCACGCATATAAATTCCTCTATTATAAAAATGATGACAACAGTGTTTTCAGACCAACTTCCCAGTGACTACATTTTCTCGAATTTCTGGCACTAAGCATCCAGTATTTTCATGACTGCGAGAGCGTTTGCCATGATGTTGCAACGTCTAATAACTAGTACCTTTTGGAAGATGTATACATTTCAGCAATGTTTCCTGACTGTAAGGCCACCTCCATTCTCTCAGTCTGTCCGCACGCACTAAGGAGCCTGGTCTGGGCTCTACAGCTCACCCGGTAGAGTGCACACATTACTGATTACAAGCTCCTGGGTTTGATCCCTAGGACCAGACAGTACAGGGGCTGTACTGTATGAAGATACTTTGTGGTTGATAATAAATGTTGTGATACCTCTCTTCTCTGTAAATAAGCCTTTTTGTACACTCCATGTTTACAAAGAATAGCTTTCTTTTTAAAATATTTGTTTATTTATTCCCTTTTGTTGCCCTTGTTGTTTTACTGTTGTAGTTATTATTGTTGTATAGGACAGAGAGAAATGGAGATAGGAGAGGAAGACAGAGAGGGTGAGAGAAAGATAGACACCTGCAGAAAAGATTAGCTTTCACTGTCATGCTTAATCCTGGAGGTGTATTCACTCCAGAATATGGCTGGGAGAGCCTTCAATTGCCGCTTTCAAGCTCTTTGCCTCTGCTCTTGTGCAGGCAAAATGACAAAGTGGCAGGAGGCCAGGCTTTGGAGTAAGACTCCATTACTTTTGCTCACTCCACCACCAGAGCTCCTGTCCCCTCCCCTCCACTGGAAGCTTCCCTGATCTTTATCCCTCTGGGAGGAGGGACCCAAATTCTTTATGGGAGCAGTAGGTGGGGACCCTGGCTTCTGTCATTGCTTCTCTGCTGGACATGGGTGTTGGCAGGTGGATCCATCTCCCAGCCTGTTTCTGTCTGTCCCTAGTGGGGCAGGGTGCTGGGGAGGTGGGGCTCCAGGACATGTTGGTGAGGTTGTCTGTCCAGGGAAGTCAGAATGGTGTCATGGCAGCATCTGCAGCTTGGGGGCTGGAAGACAGTAAGATGTAATGTAGGCCAGGTGCCTTTTTAAGATAGAGAGAGAGAACAAGGGAAGAGATGGGAAGAGATGCCACAGCACTGGGGCCTCCGCCAGTGTGGTGAGGGCTGGGCTTGAACCTGGGTCCTATGCGTGCTACAGCAAGCTCCCTCTCCAGGCTGGCTACTTTGCCAGCCCATCACTCCAATATCGTGAGACACGGCTTTCCCCTTCCTAGTTCATCTATCTCATCCATCATTCTAATCGAAACACTGTTAGTATTGTCAGTGAAAACTCATCGGTGTTAGAGATTCGCTGTGAGGGACAGAGGAAGCTAACGGGCTGGAGTGGAGTCCTGCTGCGGAAAAGCTTGGTGACCACTTGGAAATGTGGACTCTGGACTAAAGCAGCCAGTGGCCCTTGGTGGGGATGAGAGCCCAGACACACGTTTATAGCTCCGTCTGCACTGGAGAATTCTGAGCTACATTGTAAATGTCATCGCTCCCATAATCAAGCACGGCTGTAAACTCTAACAATAAATTAACTGCCCAGATTCTATCCCCACTCTTCCACAGAGAAAACTGTGATGCCGGGTTTACTTTTTCGCTGATTCTGTATGCACTTTACAAATGTGGGGGCTAAAGCCAATATTTAAGAGAGGAAAGGAATCTATTTATTGTCCTTGCACTAAACCCCAGTAGAAAACATTTCCTTATGTCTTTTCTATGCCGTCAGCTTGTGGCCTAAGGTACATAGATAAATTTCTTGCAAGTGTTTCTTTATATTAACAAGAGATAAAATAAATAAGAATGCTTAGCATCCCAAGATATAAAGCTTTCTTCTTATTAATCTTCATATTAATCTTGTGATGATGAAACCATGGGGTAGTATTGTTGTGTAGTTTTGAATAAGACATATTAGCCAGGTGAGTCAAGGGGCATGGACTGTATCAGGCATCTAAGTCCTGTGCTGTCAATGCAGTCCTCAAGCCTGCAGGATAAAGATATAAGTTTCCTTTGGAAGTCCAAGCGTCATAGATCAGCACAAGGTAGCGCTCATTGAATTCCAGCGTGATATCTCCCCCTCCATTTATTTATCTTGGATACGGATGGCAGTCAATTTTCTGTCTCAGATGTGACTTTCTGTGTCATTCCTGGACTACTATATGTAACAAGGAAAGACTTGTGAATGTTAAATACTTATTTTTCCTCAATTCTTATCAAAGTAAAGACTGACAAAAACAGCCTTGAGACAAGGGAGAATGTTTCAGTATTGAAGCCGTTTCAATTTCATGCGAGTTATGGCAAACGGCACCCCCCCCACCACACACACAATGGTTTGATCAAGTCTCGTCTTTTATGCACTAAGTACTACTTTTTATAAGCTAAACATTTCATTCTTTCTTTCTTACCAAGTACAGTTAATTGTTAACACCAAACCCTCTCTTCATTTTTCCTAACACTGTTTATACTATACTGGGTCCACTGGTTCTGGAATGAATGTTTTATAATATTCTGTAAGTTCACCAAGTGAGGAAAGAAGGGTGATTTTCTTTTGTGCTATAGTTTAGTGAAATGACCATCCTGGGCCTCTGTCTCTAACCAACATGCTATCATAAAAAATGTGGTTATTCTATTCAGAGGAAAGTCGTGATGACAGAAATGATGGCAGCTGATAGAAATGATGGCAGGTGATGACAGAAATGGGACCAGGTGATAGCACACCTGGGTAAGTGAAGGTATTGCCATGTTTGAGGACCTAGGTACAAACCCCAGGCCCCCACCTGCAGGGGGGAAAGCTTCACAAGTGGTGAAGCAGGGCTGCAGCTGTCTCTGCCTCTCTCTTCCTTTCTATCTTCCCTCCCTTTCAAAGTTTCTCTGTTGTATAAAATAAAATCAAGTTTAAATAACAAAAAGTATTAGGAAAAAAAAGGGAAGACCAAAATATTCCAATTTCATAAAGAGAGAGAGTGTGCTAAGGTTTGTATCAAAGCCCTGCTCTGGGCGGCCTCCCCACTGTTCTGCTCACAGTGGCATCTCTGCTGGGTGTCTGTGTCCACACATTGCCCAAAAGCGCCCGATTCTTGTCACGTTGGCATCTGCTGTCTTTACTTCCTTCCCTCTAGGCTTCTACCCAGGAAACCATTGTGGCCATTTGCTGGAGTCTATATGTTTGTGTGTGCTCTCAAATCCATGCACAGGATGCCTTACTTCGAAAGCACCAGGAGGTAGGATCTGGAGGGAGACAGTGAGGCCAGGGAGCTCAGGAACGTGATGGGAGCGGTTTTTGTAAAGGGCCAGAGGGGACATGTTTTCCTGTGTCCCTTCCCCACTCTGGAATAAAGACAGACCCGTAGGTGTCTCTCCCTCTGTCCCTTCCCCGCTCTGGAATAAAGACAGACCCGTAGGTGTCTCTCCCTCTGTCCCTTCCCCACTCTGGAATAAAGACAGACCCGTCCCCGACGTTGTCCAGAGCTAGGGAGGCGCATGGGTGCTAGAGCTGGCTTCCTTCCTCCGGGCAGAATGTGAAATCCAAGCTTGTCCTCTGCGGCCAGGGCAGCTGCGTGGCCATGGCTCCTGCTTCCCTCTCGGCACAGTGATGACAGTCAGAGTGGGCCCGCAGCCCCTTCCCATGCCCACCTCCCCTCAGAACCGCAGAGTTCATTCCTCTGCAGCAGGAAGGCTGGGAAACCGCTCGCTCCCGCAGCAGCAGGACCCAGGTCAAGTCTGTCGCCTGGCCCAGTCAGGAAGCTGGTGGTGTGGTTTCTCTCCTCTCTCAGCCTCTTTCTGTTTCTCACTAACTAGCTAGTTAAATAAATAAATAAAATGACTTTTTTTAAAATAAAAGAATGAAACAACAGCTTAGAAGGTCTGGGAGCCAGCAGGGCAGAGAGAGAGGCTCTATTTCTGTCATATAAACACATAAATGTAAAATATTAAATATATATTTAAGCAAGGAGCCTCATGGACTTGCCTGTACTTGGCCTGACAAATGGAATGTCACGTCCTGCTGTCTATTACTCCACATGTTCCATCCACAGTTCCTGAGTGCCCTCTAAGTGCTGAACACTATGTAAAGGGCGGGTGATCTAACAAAAAGGAGGGTGGGGTGTGGAATAGCCTGTCCTTAAGTGTTGGTATGCATGAGACCCTTTCTGTTTCATTTGGTTTAAATCCCCCCTGCTTAACACTATTCTATTTACATAACTACTTCATTCTATTTACATAACCACTGTTAACAAGTTCCACCCTCCCTCCAGGGCATTTGTGGTTCAGTGATAGGATTCTCGCCTAATCTGCCCCCTCTTTGTCACACTCTGATTTTCACCAGTCACTTTTCTCTCCACCCTCTCTATGTCACATCCTGTTTCCACCCTACTTGGCAAGTATATATAAAGACAGCATTGTGAGTTTTACTTTACCTTGAGTTTAGCTTAGCTCATCTTAGATTGTGCTGCGCGTCCTGCATGAATAAAGAGATACTGCCTACAGCTCAACCATGAGTCCCTGGTCGTCTGTTACCCACTGTGAAGCCAGCCCGGCGAAAACAACATAACCTGTCGAAAACAACAGTTAAGGACTTTGTCACGTAGCAGAAATGGCAGAGCAGTCAGCTCTAAAGGGGGCAGTTGTCTACTGGGACTATTTCTAGAGCTCACTGTGAACACAAGAGGGAGAGCTCCACGTGGGCACAGCAGATAAGACAGGAGGGAGAGTCAGCAGGCAGGACTGGAGCACAGCGGAGCTGAGCCTGCAAAGATGCACATTTCTCCCCGGAGCTGGGCGGGGTCCTTGGCAAAGGCAGCAGCAAGCCTTCAGGACACACAGTGAGCAGAAGCTTCCCGGTGCTATACTCAGCCGGCCACTTGGCAGAAAGAGCGCCTTGCCTCGAAGCCCTGAGGAAAGGAGGATGAGCTGTGGACATTGGCCCGTGCCCTGCCTGGTGGGCAGATGGGTGAGGACCCTGCTGGGAAGCCTAGCAGGAGGAATCATCACACTTGTCAAGCTCCAGTTCAGATGGCCAATATTGGTGAGGGCTTATGGGATTCTGGCAACTCCAGGGGCTTGAGATCAAAACAAGACCACCTCACGGAGAACAGGCAAGCCCTCTCTGGCCTGCAGAGCCCAATGGAGAGATTCATGGGGAGGCCAGCAGCCCGCAGCCTGGCAGGCGACTTTGACTTCTACTCAGCGTCCAGGCTGCCCTGACCCACATAGCTCAGTGCCAACAGCACTTCTGCCCAGCTAGAGCCTGTCCCGTTACCTCTCTCTGTTTCCTCAGAGGGGAAAAGGCTTCAAGAAGATTGCAGGCCCTGCAAGTTCAATCACCTGGAAAGGTGTCACCTCATTTTATTTTATTTTATTTTATTTTATTTTATTTATTAATGATTTAACAGTAAATAGCAAGCTTGTAAGATGTCGGGGAAAATTCCATATGGTACCCACCACCAGATCGGAGTCCCAAACATGTCATTAGAAACTTCCTTACTTTCATTCCTCTGAGAGTATGGTACAAAATGCATTTGGGGGGATTCTGGGAAAGTGGAGGGTCTGGGAAATTGAGACTGTAGTCTGTTCCTAAAATTAAAAAAAAAAAAAAGAACTGGATTAAAATTTATTTTAAGAATCGTTTTGGACCCTGCAGAATGATTAATTTCAAATACATAAGGCCCTTAAGATATCTCCTGACACTACAGTAAGAATCATACTGAAATTACCAGGGCTATTTGCTTTGTTAGCCTTAATTTATTTCTTTGAGTCACTTTTATAAACAAAACACAAAGATCATTGTCAAGTGTTTAATAACAAAAGGCTCACAAATTCATGGTAGAATATGGAGAGGACTCCTATCCAAATAATACAGCCTTTATTGTGCGATAGCAGATCAAACTCTATAAAAAGCTGTGCTCTGACATGAACTCACAGCCAGCAGAGGGATGCAGTGCTGGGAAGGATCTGTCTGAAGACTAGAGCACCAGCCCAGTCAGGAGGGTTGGCGCAGGGTCACAGTTTCGGTGTTGAAGCGTCTGGCTCCCTGCTTGGCTTCTGTGCCCAGTCCCGCCTCTTGTCTGGAAGCAGTCACTCGCTTCCTTTCCATCCTGGGGTAACTGGTTCAGCTCTACAAGGACATATAACAGCACAACTCCTGATGACAACTCCTAGAGGTAGGTGGGGGTAGACAGCACGGTGGTTCTGCAAAGAGACTTTCCTGCCTGAAGCTCCACAGTCCCGGGTTCAATCCCCTGCTCCACCGTAAGCCAGAGCTGAGTAGTGCTCTGGTTAAAAAAGAAAGAAAGAAAGAAAGAAAAAGAAAACGTGTAAACTCTAAACATGCAGGATGTTCCCTGCACACAGGCCAGCAGGGCTGGGTTCCAGCTGGAAGAAGGCCTCTCTCTTCTCTGCCCCTCGGCTCCAAACACTGTCCCTCTCAATACCCACATAGCCTCATGCATGTGGACCTCACTGAAGGCCGCTCTGTAGGTGAGGGCTTCCCAGTCAGCCTTCAGAGCTTCTCTCCTCTGAAGATGACTCTTCAGTCCACGCCCAGGACGCTGGCTCCTACAACCCAGCGCTCGACATGCAATCATGCTGACTGCAGCTGTCCTTGTGCCTGTGCCCGTGAAGCTATGTAGTCTCCGTCTCCTCACTGAAGTTCAAGACTGCCCAGGAAGTCACGCGATAATGTGTTCTGCCTACCAGGAGATCTGTCCCCAGGGTGCTGCTTTCACACTTGTAGGGCTCAGTGTCACCTTTGGCCTTTTCTAGTGACTAATCCAGACCACATGTGCATGGATAGCCTTAACCTTAGTCACAGGTTTGATTCGTTTAAATCTCTATTTAGGCCTTTGGGAGCCTCTAAATGAATTTCATTAAACGGACAGACTATATAATGTGCTCTTTTATGATTAATTAAGTCTGTATAAAGATGGTAATTATAATTAAACTTAATTATAATTAAATTATAATTTGACTCGTGTGTCATTATCATAATAATCGGTCAACTCGTTTTACCCCACAGGCATCCAAAAATCGCAATGCCTGTGAAACAGAAACAGTCCTTAATCATCAAAAACAGGCAGTTCTCAGATTTTACAAACGTGAATGTCTTTTTCTACTTGTTCCTGCTAATGGGCTCTTCCTTGACTCCCCTCAAATACTTTTTTTTTTATCACTCAAACAATGAGGGCACTTTCATCTGTCATGCGTCCATTTCAGGTTGGAGTGTTTTGGGCACAGCACGTGTGGTGTTCTTTGATTCTAATGCACAGAGCTGGCTCCTTCCCTCTGGTCTCTGACTTGGCCTGCATGGCCTTCAGCCACAGTATTGTTAAAATTCGGAGGCTCCAGCTGGCCGGACTAGCTTCACGGGCAGGTAACAGAGACGACCAGAGATGTACGGCTGGGCAGGGAAGCTGTATTTCTTTATTCAGGAACAATGATTTATAAACTAAGACAAACTAATCACCAAACAGAACTCTGCTGACTCTTTCCCCCATGGTGGCGCCAAGCACTCTCGAACTCTGGAACTCTCCAACTCTGGAACTCTGGAACTTTCTCGGGGTTCCTTGGGGTGGGGACAAGTGGGCCCGCGAAACTAGCAGGACTGAACCAATTTTCTTGGCAGGGGGAGAGCTAGAACAAACCCAATGTAAAGCATACAACACCACAGTATAAGGGGCTGCCTGGGAGGCTGACTTCCAGAAGTCTTATCACCTGAGCTACATGATAAAAGCCTGGGTTTAGACAGTGCGGGATCGGCCCATTGCAGGAGAGGAAAGGAGCTTGGGACTCTGACTGCTCACAGTGGCCAGAAAGCAGGTACAAAGGCTCCCCAGGAGTCATCCTCAACCTTGGTGAACCGCCATATGCCTGGCTTTCAGAGGCTTGGTCTGCAAACAGCCCTGCTCTGCACAGACAGCTTCTACCTGCAGGAGATGGAGCCAACAGCTGTGAGGAAAAGCTGCAGCACAGCTGAGTGCTGTGTGCTCAGACTGTTCCCAGCCGGCCTGCTGGATGGAGTTGGTGCAGGCTGCTGGCGGTGCTGCAGGCCGGCCGACGGGCTCAGTGTCAGCAGGTCCCACAGTTGGGGACAGGCCACCACGGTCAGAAGTCAGGCTAACAGGACAGGCCTGGCTGTATGGTTCTCTCTCAGATTGCTAGCACACAGGCAAACATGTCTAGCGCGTAAGACAAGGTTCAAATATTGACGGACTGGACACTCCTCCTGGGGCGGGAGGAGGGAGACACAGGGCTTGACTTTTCTTTTCATTCACTTTTCCAATTCTACTTCTAGTATTTTCAAATTTATTTTTTATTTATTGGATAGAGACAGCCAGAAATTGAGAGGAGAGAGGGAGATAGGGAGGGAGATAGAAAGACACAGGCAGAGCCAGGGGTGGCACACCTGGTTGAGCACACGCATTACAGGGCACAAGGACACAGGTTCAAGCCGTTGGTCCCCACCTGCAAGGGGGGAAGTTCACGACTGGTGAAGCAGGGCTGCAGGTGTCTCTCTGTTTCTCTCCCTCTTCATCCCCCCCTCCCCTCTCAATTTATCTGTTTCTATTTCATTTTTTAAAAAGTGAGACACCTGTAGCCCTGCTTCACCACTTGGCAAAATTTTCCTCCTGCAGGTGGAGACTGGGGGCTTGAACCGGGTCCCTTGCAGATTATAACATGTGCACCCAAGCAGGTGAGCCACCAGTCAGCCCCTTATTTCTCTTCGCAAATCGAGTTAAAGCACTGTCTTGGAAACAGCCTCTCCTGCTCATGTTCACGCACAGCAGTTAGCCTGCTGTGTTGCAGTGCACAGCTGTAAACACTTCTCCAGTAAGGAGTCTCCCTTCACCTCTGTAACCTCAGTACTGAGCACGACGCAGGCGTCAGGGACTAACTGGTGATGATGAAGAAACAGACAGGTGTCCTTTCGGCTGTGGCATTCGCTGCATCTTCCTCGTTCTGTCTGGATCTCCGTGTGTCTGGTCGTTTGGGGCTTGTCGTTGCTGTCTGTGTTTCTCTCCCTTTCCTCATGCTCATGTGTAGGGGTTTTGCTGTTGTACCAGCAGAAGGC
Source organism: Erinaceus europaeus (assembly GCF_950295315.1). NCBI lineage: Eukaryota > Metazoa > Chordata > Mammalia > Eulipotyphla > Erinaceidae > Erinaceus > Erinaceus europaeus. The sequence continues at coordinate 86,316,928 of NC_080177.1, forward strand.
TCGGTGGCCAAGGTGTCTGAGTTCCTTGTTTATATACCTTGGTGGGGGAGAGGGATTGTTATCCTGAGTCGCCTGACTTTTCTGAGACCTTGATGTCCATAGAGGGTCTCCCTGCTGCTGTCCTGTTGCTCTGTGAGGCAACAGCAATGGAGACTCAAGAAGTCACAGTTGTGAATTGAGGTTCTGGGTGTTTTGTTTTGTTTTTGTTTTTAACAGCCTTTTTGTTACAAAAACTTGAGCCCGGAAGCGATGCCTCAGCCACCAATCTGATTTGGCGCCTGCCTTCTCTGAGCCCCGGGTCTTAGTCCTGGGAGCCCCCCCACACACACACACACCTCATTCCCTGTTCCCTTACTGTCCTCCAGCTGTGTGTGTCTGCACTCACCTGTTCCTTAGGTGATCTTCTTTTCCTCTTTCTTTTTCTTTTTTAAACCATCATTTCTTTAACTTGGACCCAGAAGTGGTGAGCCTCAGCTGCCAGCATGGCCCCAGCCATTCCTGAGCTTGGCCTTTTAGTCCTGGGAATCACCCCCTCACCCCTCTCTGTCCACAAGCCACACGTGTCTGTACTCACCTGTGGCTTGGTGAGTTTGAGAGGTCCTGGTCATTTTTTGTTCAGTTTTCAGGCGATTTCATTACTTTTTCTAGTTCCTTGGTTCTCTCGCGGTTCCTTGGTACCTCTCCACACACCAGGCCAAGGCTGACATGCTGAGGGGGCCTGCAGAAAGTCAGTGCAGTGGGGGTCGGGCGGTGGCGCAGTGGGTTAAGCGCATGTGGCACAAAGCGCAAGGACCGGCGTAAGGATCCCGGTTCGAGCCCCCGGCTCCCCACCTGCAGGGGAGTCGCTCCACAGGCGGTGAAGCAGGTCTGCAGGTGTCTGTCTTTCTCTCCCCCTCTCTGTCTTCCCCTCCTCTCTCCTCTTCTCTCTGTCCTATCCAACAATGACAACATCAACAATGGCAATAATAATAATAACCACAAGGAGGCTACAACAACAAGGGCAACAAAAGGGGGAAAAATGGCCTCCAGGAGCAGTGGATTCATGGTGCAGGCACTGAGCCCAGCAATAACCCTGGAGGAAAATAAAAAAAAAAAAACAAAGAATGTCAGTGCGGTGAGGCTCTACAGACTAGGTCTGAGGGCCAGCGCTCAACAGCGATTAATAAAAGGAGGTCTACAAAGCAAAGCTTCACCCACTAATTTTGCCTAGGAATCAGCTGGGCTATGGACAGAAGTTTAAATGTCAGCGCTTCCTAGAGTGTGTATAAGACACTAGAAATCTCGACTGATGTTAGGTCATCCTGCTTCTTTATAAAGTCTGAGTTTGATCACATTTGAGATGTGCTTTTTGCAGATGTAAAGTGAGGGAGTTGGATGGTGGCACACCTGGTTAGGCAGACACATTGGCATGTGCAGGTTAAGCCTCCATGTTGTCATGTGCAAGGACTGAGGTTCAAACCTCTGCTCCCCACCTACAGGGAGACACTTCACAAACGGTGAAGTAAAGCAAGGCTATAAGTGTCTTTCTACCCCTCTCTAGCTCCCCTCCTCTCTGAACTTCTATGTCCTATCAAATAAAATAGAGGGAAAACACGTAAAAAGGCCACTTCTTCTTCTAGCGTTTGCCCTTCTTCCGTAGCCAGTTAACAGCGTCAGGTTGAGCCTGATGTCAAGTTTCGAGACCTCCTTTGAATCTGGAGAGGCGGCAGTCGTTGACTATGTGGGTCATAGTCTGTCTGGAGCCGCAGGGGCAGTTCGGGTCGTCTCTGGCCACTGAGAATGGTGGATTCAACGTTTTGCCTTCCAGGGACTGGAGGCACAGAACTTTGGTGTTGGAAGCAGTGTGAAAACCTCCTCTCTTCTAAGTCTGTAAATGATATCACTCGTATGTTTTCATACAGAAATGATGTGTCTTCTGTCATAATTGTATCTGTGCCCTTAATGTATCTGTCTTTTCTATTTCCCTTTGATCACAATTTAGTTCCTGTTAAAATTGATGATATAAGTTTATGAATCATCCTGTAGTAGTTTCTCACCTCCAGGAATCCCAGGGAACACACCAAGGGAAAGTGGATGGAGATGTGTGGTCCACTTGGCTTGATTCCATGTTAACCTGAGTCTATGTGCTAAATATATACACATACATATATGACCATCAGTGGTGCTTATTATACTTTTTAATGAGTTTTCTTATTTTTAATTACCTTTATTTATTGGATAGAGACAGAAATCGAGAGGGAATGGTGAGAGAGAGAAGGAGAGAGGGAGAGACACCTGCAGCACTGCTTCACCACTCATGAAGCTTCCTCCCTGTGCACTCAACCAGGTGTGCCACTACCTGGCCCTTTATTATCCTTTTAATACAGTGTTGAATTCTCTTGTTGCTACCGGGCGTCACAGTTCTGGGCTGACTTTTTCACAAGGTAGGAGACACAGAATTTGGGAAGGAAAGACAGCACCATGTCCCAGCTCCCTTACTGCAGGGAGGGTCAGACCCAAGCACAGCTCACACAGCTGGCAAACACTCCCACTCCCAGATGAGCTACCTGCTAGTCCACTTTTCAAAGGAAGGAAGGAAAGGAGGGAGGGAGGGAGGGAAGACGGAGGGAGGGAAGATGGAGGGAGGGAAGGAAAATGGGAAGACTGGGTTTTCTCTGAGTTTTCACCACTCTGGGTTGGCATTTTCAGACACAGAAACAGACTGGACACAGACCACAGCTTCTTCCCCAAGGCTGAGGAAAATGTCCTCCAACTTGGGTCAAGATGGAGCAGTAAGCGTGCCGTTCAAGTAAAAGGTTTTCTGGTCCTGTGGAAAATACTTGTCTACATGCCCTTCTGGTCATCTTTTATGAGTTTGTGCTTGTTATTTAATATGAGAATCTTTATATTTTTGATACAAGTCTTTTATCAGATATGTGATTTGTGAATCTTTTATCTTCTCCTGGCCAGTGACTTATGATTTAGTTTTCTTTCTTTCTTTCTTTCCTTTTTTTTGCCCCTAGGGTTATTGCTGAAGCTCAGTGACTGCACTACGAATCCAATGCTCCTGGTGGCCATTTTTTTTCATTTTATTGGATAGCACAGAGAAAAATTGAGAGAGAAACACAGGGAGAGAAACAGACACCTACAGACCTGCTTCACCACTTGTGAAGTTAACCCTCTGCAGGTGGGGAGCTGGGAGCTCGAAACAGGATCCTTGTGCAGGTCCTTGGGCTTTGTGCTACGTGCACCACTGCCATGCCCTTGTTCATTTTCTTAGCAGACTGATTTACAAAACAAAATTTCAATACTTTCTGACTTGCCAGGTTTTTTTTCATAGAACTAGTTTTAGGTTTCATGTCTAAAATATCACCCCAATGCCAAGTTAACAGTATGATGTGCTATTTTTCTCTGGGGATTTAATAATTTTCATTTTTTGTTGATCTATGAGTCTTTTTGTTTCACTTTTTATGGATATATTTGAGTTTTTTGTTTCATTGTTATGCTTTACTTGCTTTTTTATTTATTTACTTATATTTTATTATTGGGTAGGGGCAGATAGAAGTTGAGAAGGGAAGGGGAGACAGAGAGACACTTGCGGTCCTGCTTCGCCACTCGTGAAGCTCTGCCCCTGTGGGCTGACAACCAGGTGTTTGTGCGGTGTAACGTGTGTGATCAGCCAAACTCTGGGCCACTGCCTGGCCCTTTATCTATTTACTTATTTGCTTATTTATTTATTTAGTGGTCCTTTTTCTTTTTAAGATACTTTTATTTACTTATTAGTAGATAGAGACAGAAATTGAGAAAGGAGAGGGAGATAGAGAGACAGAGAGACACCTGCAGCCCTGCTGCCCTCATGAAGCTTTCCCCTTTCAGGTGGGGTCCAGGGTCTTGAACCTGGGTCTTTGTGCACTGTGACATGAGCGCTTCACCGGGTGGCCACCGCCTGGCCTCACAGGTGTCTGCATTCCTCACCTTGAGGTCGTCCCAGGGAGGGCTTGTGCTGGCTGAGTGCAAATGCTCATGGGTACAGCCTCCATGCGTAACGGCCTCCTGTCTAAGTGTCTGCACATTCACAGAGCGGGTGGTCTGGCCGCACTTTAGAGCAGATTCTGGGCCTCTCAACTAGGAGCCCCTTTGGTGTGCCCGGTGCCGCCTGCAGGAAGCCACACACGTCCTTCCCTCCACCCTGTCAGCTTGTTCCTCTTGCTCTGCCCACCACAGAGCCCCCTGAGGCCCCAGCCTCTGACCCAGCCAGCTCCTCCTCAGAGGACACTGGCAGCTCGAGTCCTCGGGAGCTGGGTGGGGGTGGTGGTGAGGTAGTCACTGAGTGACAAGCAGCTGACTGGAGTGTCTGCCTCCTTTCAGGCTTTCCCTGAGCCTCCATCATCTCTCCATCAAAGGGGATGCTGAGACCAGGGAGGGCGTGTGCCTTGTCAAGCCCAGGACTGAATTCTGGTACCACGGGGAAGGGAGCTGTGGTGGCAGGTGTCTCTCCTCTCTGCTTCTCTCTGTCTGAATGAAAAGGCATCAGGGAACAATGGAAGTGCACAAGCAGTAGGCCCCAACTCTGCAAAATAGATAGATAGAGAGAGAGAGATAGATAAAGAGATATAGAGAGATTGATAGATAAATAGAGAGAGAGATAGAGAAAGAGATACATACATAGATAGAGAGCTAGATAGAGAGACTGGCCCTTAAGGGATGGCCCACCTGTGTTATCTCGTTCCTCCAGCCAACGACACGGTTCTCAAGTACAGAATATCCCCAGTGAGCAAGAGAAATGACTCCCCTCCAGGTAAAAAGCAGGAAAAATGCAGGTGGGTAGTGATGCCATCAATATGGATATTCCCATTATCCTGAAGTGGTGCCATCAATATGGATATTCCCATTATCCTGAAGTTCCACCGGAGACATTTTTTTAATTAATCACAAATATATTTTGAGCACAGAAGATTGAACGAGAATGCTGTGTTCCTGCCACATGCTAACTGTGTTGATCTGGAAACAAGCTAAGTCACGAATACATAACCTCTGTGCTGTGAGATGAAGGACTCAGTGAAGCTTACATTTAAATGTAAGTGAAAATGTGTCAAATGAGTTGTAAGTGAATAAAGCATGTCAGAATCATGATTTCCTAAAGGTGACAAACACTTTAGCTGTATTTCAGGTATGTGGAGAAGCTATTAAAATTCTAGCATGGTCTATCAGTTTCAGAGAATGACACTGGAAATTTATTACAGATGCCAAGCCCGTCGTATTCTGAGGTGTGTTAATGTTTCCCACTGCAGACTTGTATAAAATTCATTTTGAGGTCTTTGAAGAAAAAAAATATACTGTGTTTATGAAAATCAGAGTCCCCAGAAAGAAAATGGAAAAGTGAGTGAGAGAGTCTGAGTGTGTGTCTGTGTTTAAAGTGCTCTATTATCCAACAAGAGAAATTGCCAACTCCAAAATACAGCCTCTTCTGTGCATTTCCCTTTCGGTCTGTACGCAATGCATCTGTCTGACAGGGCTTCAACCCGCCCAGTGACAGCCGTCTTTCCTATCTGCTCCTCCAGGGGCTCTCGCTGGTCCCGGTCATCAGTGCTCTAGGCAAAGCTCTTTGCAATGAGCTATATCCCACATGCATACATGTGCTTCACACAGAAACAAGTGCCAGACAGAAAAGAATCAGGGCCGTCTCACTTTCCGTTCAGTCCCTAAGGAACCCCACCTATTCTCCACTGGATGGCCACTTCCTTACACACCAGGCAGGGTCCTTACCATCATGGCATCCTCTGAGTTACATTTTTGAATTGCGTCCCGTGACATTAAGTCTATCCAGAACCAGAGATGAAGAAACAGTCTTCATTTCGCTCGCTGATAAGGACAGCTGACTTCGCACCAGGCAGAGACAGGCTGGGAAGAACACGGGCCATTGCACTGTCATGCAGACTTGGTGGAGGCTGGTGCAGCACACGCCCACGGGGCAGGCCTGGGCGTGAAGTTCAGGGGCCGAGCACACAGTCTGAACTCGGGGCTCTAAATCTCTACTACTCCTCAGAGACGTGTGAGATTCGGCTCCGAAGATGCTGAGTCCTCTGAATGGCATCCCAACAACACACTGGGAGCAGGACAGCCATGATTTGGGCAGCTGTTGGTGCTACGTCGCTGACAGCAAGAAGGACAGAAATCTGTGAGCGGATCACAGTCAATGGACAAAGCTCATCCAGAATCTAAAAGGGAGAGAAAGGAACAATAAAGAGAGGAGCTGTCCACTCCACGTTCATCTCACAGGACGCTGAAGCTGCCCTGCAGCACTCACGCAGAGCAAGGGCCTGGGGTCCCAAGATTAGAGAGAACAGCAATGGACTCTCAGAGCAGGACAGATGGCCTTTTCTGACTGTGCCATCGTGATCTCTGCAGCACTGTGCTTCCTGTCTGAGGGAACCTTGGATGAAAGTGTGCACTCACGTTCTTCCCATGGGTGTGCAGACGGCCAGTGAGTCTCGGGTAGGATGGTGCGGCAGGCTTGGGAAGCTTCCCAGTCAATCTATAGAAACATAGAATTTACCAGGTTGCACTGCCCACAAGCATCCCTGAAGTTCAGCTTCCTCCCGTGGCCTACGTCCTCAATACTGAATCTTCCCACCAGACTTTGCTCCTTATCCACAGCTACTATTTTCTTTCCTCTAAGGTGATCACCGGGGCTCAGTGCCAGCACTACAAATCCACAGCTCCTGGAGGCCATATTTTATTTCATTTAATTTTATTTTATTTTAAGGGAAGAGGGGACAGAGAGAAAGAGAGAGACCTGCTGCCCTGCTTCACCAGTCATGAAGCTTCCCCTCGGCAGGTGGGGAGTGGGGCTCGAACCTGGGTCCTTGTGCACTGTACTCTTTGGGCTCAGCTGTGTGCACCACCACCTAACCCCCACCCCCAGATACTTTCTATGAGGAAGGAATGAAAAGCCTGTTTTCCTCTCCTAAACTAGTGAGAAAAGTATGTCATTAAAGATCAATATATGACCTAGAAATCACAGAATGCACCCCCACCACCCCCAAGAAGCCACAGAAAAAGGTGAACAGTTCTCTCACATGACTGGGGATCCACTGAGCAACATGCAAAATGGATGTAGTAAGAATCTGCATGTAGCTACCAGCATGTGAAGGGACTTATATCTGAATGCCTGCAACCCCCCGGCTGTCAGATCCTTCTCTGTCCCAGATGTGGCCTATGATGTGGGCACATCAGCACAGCATCAGTAGTTACACCAGTAGCTCATTCACACACATACACACACACACACACACACACACACACACTCACTCACACACTCACACTCACACACTCTCACACACACACTCACACACACACTCACACACTCACACTCACACACTCACACACACACACTCACACACTCACACACACACTAACACACTCTCTCACACACACACTCACACTCACACACAATCACACACACATATACACTCACACACACACACTCACACACATACACATATACACTCACACACACACACACACACACTCACACACTCACACTCACACTCACACACTCACACACACACTCACACACACTCACACACACTCACACACACACTAACACACTCTCTCACACACACACTCACACACAATCACACATACACATATACACTCACACACACACACTCACACACATACACATATACACTCACACACACAAACACACACACACACTCACAGACTCTCTCACACACACACACACAAACACACACACACACTCACACACACACTCACACTCACACACACACTCTCACAGACTCACAAACACACAATCATGCACACACAGACACACACACTCACGCACACACACTCTCACACACACACTCACACACACACACACTCACACGCACTCACACACTCACATACTCACACACACTCACAACACTCACACACATTCACACACACACTCATACACACACTCACAACACTCACACACACACTCATACACACACTCACACACACTCACACACACACTCACTCAGACACTCACACTCACACACTCACACACACTCTCTCACACACACAATCACACACACAAACACACACACTCACTCACACACACACACTCTCACACAGACTTACACACACATACAATCACACACAGACACACACACTGTCACACAGACACAGATAATCTCACACACACTCTCACACAGACTCTCACACACACAATCACACACAGACACACACACATGTGCCCACACTCACACCCACACACACTCACACACACAGACACACACTCACACACACGCGCCCACACCCACACACACACACTCACACACACTCACACACACACTCACACACACACACTCACACACACTCACACACTCACACACACTCACACACACACACACAATCACACACACACTCACACACACACTCTCACACACACACTCACACACACAATCACACACAATCACACACACACACACAATCACACACAAACACACACACACACCCAGCACAGCTCTGTTGGCTGTTCCTTTTTGCCTCAACTGTGCACTTACTTCCTACAAAGAGAGAAACCTGTCCAGAAAGGAGTGAGCCTGCTGTTTGGAGCTGGCTACTATCCATTGTTGATGAATGACAAAAGAAAACTGAACTCCTCACCTTTTGCTTTGCTTTGATCCTGTCAAGGATAAAGATATTTAAACCACAATGTGTAGAACAAACCTTGACTACCTGGCACTGAAATTTAAAGTGAGAGCAGAGTTTGTAAGGGAGCCTCGATGTGCTGAGTATCAGCTCAGACCTATAGACCTGAGAGGCACATTTCAACTTACTGAGCAAACCTCCACTTGAGGATGGCAGACTGCTATAAGTTATCCTTTGAGAAGTATGGAAAAAGTGAAAGTTGGAAGAATACAAGGAATGACAGGTGTGATTCTAATTTTCAAAAAGCACGAGTTGTGTTTAGTAAAAACATAAATTACAAGGAGGCCCAATTATGAAGATAAAGTCTGTAATTACCACCAGTGCAGAGGTGGGTAACCTCTTGTGAAAGAGTTAAATATCCTTTAAAAAAATCTGACCCAACTGTGGATACAGGTGTCCCTTCCAAGCTGAGAGCAAGGCTGGCCTTTAAATATGTACAAAAAAATGCAGGTGCATAAACACAATTTTCATACGGTCTCAGGGAATCTGACAATTTGTTAGGAAAGAGTGTGTCCAATTACAGTCAATTCTTAGCAGAGTTTCAAACGAATCTATCAAAAACTGCAGTTCTCTCTCAATATGTGTGTATGCATATGCACATGTCTGTTCATATTGTATCTTTCTGTAAGTATTTATAAAAATACGTATAAACTTGTGCAGTTTCCAATGGAGGGAATGGGGACACAGAACTCTGGTGGGAGCAGTGTGGACCTATACCCTCGTTGTCTCATAATTATGTAATCAATATGAAGTCACTAATGAAAAAAATGTTTTTGGTTTTTTTCTTTATTGCCATGAGGGTATTTTTGGAGGTTGGTTCATGTACCACAAACCCACTACTCCAAGCAGGGCTCTTTAAAATTAGTATTTGAGTGGGTCTGGGCCCTGAAACATGAGCAGAGGAGGACCAAGTGGGGGTTGTATTGTTAAGTGAAAATGTTATACATGTACAAACTACTGTATTTTACTGTTGAGTATAAACCTAATCCCCCAATAAATAAATCAAAAAAATAAAAAAATAAAATTAGTATTTGATAGGACAGAGATTAATTGATAGGTGGTGAAGGGGAGAGAGAGAGCGAGAGAGAGGTGCAACACTGCTTCACTGCTCTTGAAGCTTCTTCCCTGCAGGAGGGGACCTGGGATTTGAACCCAGGTCTTTGCATATGGTGACATATGAGCTCAACTTGGTGCACCATCCAGCCATAAAATGATTCTTATTTAGTATGAGTCCCACCATGTTTGAGTGTTTTTAGTGTTATAGAAAATGACAGTACTTTTGACCTTGTCTTGCTCAATATTTTATTACTGGAATGATTTAAACTATGAAAGTAATACTTGCCAAATATATAAATGAAAGAAGTTCAAGTGGGATTAAAGTTGAAGGATATGTCAAATGCAATAAAATTGAATTTGAAGGAATAAGTGCAAAGTCTTTCTCTGAGTTCAAAATCTGTATCTTTAGACAAATTCAGGGAGAAGTTATTTGTAGCAGCTTTATAAATTATTGGATCTTGGTCACTACAAGTTCAATTGGCTGAAATATAAAGCCCTTAGAATGTTGAGGGGGCATATACCAGCACAAAATCAATAGTATTTTACTGTCATGATTGTCACTTTTTAAAGTTTTTAAAAAGTTGTATTAAATACACAGTATCACCATCACCTAAACTGTTTGGAACATGTGTAAGCCTGATAGAGCTTAGGGAGAACCACCCCCATCTTTGGATGGAGGTCTGAGAAGATAACCTCTTGGTAAGTCTCTCTCAACCGAGGTGAGCATAAGGGGGGGAAACTCAGACTTGGTTCTTTCCTTCTTGACTCTCAGGCCCACAGAAACCCCAGTACTTCCCTCCATTAACCGCAGGCCACATGGCCACAGATTCACTTATTCAAAGTCACCTTCTGATCACAGAAGAACACACCTTATCACACACTTCATCACACACCTCAGACCCCAGACAAGAGAAATTCCAAACTATATGGCCTTTTGATATTCATCTTCTCTCTGTCTCACCCTACGGGTTTAACCCCTATGCTTCTCTCAGATACCTTTGGATAATTAAGTTGCTTGAGTCATGGAGAATAACTGTCTTGTATCTCATCAATTCCTGTCATACCAGCCCCCCTACCTTAGGGGCATGCTGACTGTTAAGAAACCTGTAATTTCTGTCATATTTCAACAATAATTACCTCCATTTCTTTTCTATTTAACTCATGTCCACTTTGCTAATAAACGGACTCTAGGATTCTGGGATTCTAGCACTCAGATTCTAGACACGCTAAGAGTCCCCTGGTGTCTTTTACTTCGTGTCACCCCTGTCGTGAGAGAGAAAGAACCAGCCCGTTATCTTTCCCCTGGAGACCAGCCCACTGGAGAAGGAGAGACAGACCCCAAAACTAAACTAATGGGATTTTTGGATGAATTAATGAACATGGAACACCTGTAACACATAAGCAATAATTGTGACTTACTCTGTGCTGATGAACCCACACAGGATTCTGATCTTAGTGATGTGATGGTCACAGACATGCTGTTCTTTGGAGCCCATCAGATGGTAAAGGGACGAGTGACATGTCATGGCAGTAATATTAGTCAGTTAAGGATGCTTGGACAGTAGTAAGGGAGATCCAAGAGGAATATACAAAGTAGCCTGACATATAAAGAAAATACATTATAGTTGTGTGTCCTCAGAAAAATAGGAACGATAATAGATAAGTAACATTAAAAATAAATTGGAGATTTATTCTTGAGATATATTACTTGACATCATTGTTAATTAACCTAGACCCCATAGTGAAAGCATGGAGCCTTATAAATGAAAACTTCTATTAAACTGTGGATAGTTGACAATTTTCTGATTTCCCCTCTGCAAATGTATTGCAGAAAATGAGAAGTGCAAAGATTTTCCTGCTAGATGATTGTCCAGTGGTTCAAACTTGTTTATGCATGAATAAAATGTCGAATTATGTAGTCCCGACATTTCTTCCTGTTTTGCCAGAAAACAACAATGTATAGACAGTCTCAGGAACTCTGAAATAGCATTCATGTACAAAAGCTTATTAAGTGCTACTTAGTTGCAGAAGCAGTATGTGGAAAAAAATGTCCCCATGAACAGAATCTGTGCTTATGAACCAGGGCAGTATAGTTGACCATGCCCTCAAGCTCCGGAAAAAAGAGAGATGGATGGAAATTTGGCTTTGCTCATACAAATGCATAGTCCTACTCTTGAAGTTCTAGTCACTGATAACACAACTGGGCATGACACTATATGATTAATGAAGGACAATAAGAAACCAAGCTCCTTCTCTTGCCAGGGGCCTCCCTGGTGAGCAAGAGTTCTTGTCTGCATAGGAAGTTACTTCCAGGATGACTCAATGCCAGGAGGTAAGAAGCCCAAGCCATCAATTAAACAGGGATAGCCGTGGCAGGAACACTCCCAGTTTGTCTCAGTCTGTCAGGCATCTTGAAGGGGATTCATATGACTTCAGGGAAGAAAGAGAAATAACAGCTCAAAGAAGAGTCAAGAGAGACAGCTGTGGTCCAGAGAAACAGCTTTCAGAGTAGCATTCTATTTAATACTCTTTTTTATAATCTATTGTTTTAATTATATATATATATATTAGATAGATAGACAGATAGATGACAGATAGACAGATAGATGACAGATGATATAGATAGATAAATGATAGATGATAGATAGATAGATAGACTCCAGAACTTTGCTCAGCTCTGGCTGATCGTGGTGCTAGGGATTGAACCTAGGGCCTTGGAACCTCAGGCAGGAGAGTCTCTCTGCAGAACCATGATACTGTCTCCTATTCCAGAGCAGGGTTCCAGTGATTCCCAGTGCATGAGCCGGGTTTGAACCCTGGCACCATAAGGGAGGTTCTGTGGCCATAGAGGAAGCCTTGGTGCTGTGGTGTCTCCCTTCTTGAGCAGCTGAGTAGGAGCAAGAAAACCAGAGGGTCTATGAGTGTAGAGAGAGCAAAAAGAAGACAGAATGAGACAAGCTGAGAGTTTGGAGAGGCCAGAAGAATAGGGGAAAGATCCAGCCTTGATCTGAGAGGAAGAAGAGGAAGGAGGGTAGAGTGCATAGCCTCTACCAGTCCCAGGCCACCTCCCTGTAATTGCTACAGGCAGCATCTGGTTCCCATAGCTCATGGCATGGGCTTCCTGGCAATGGTCTTCACAGCCAATGTGTCAAAACATGTGAAGAGACTTCTGGTAGTAACAATGTGACCACAGTTGATTGTACCTAGACCATAGCTGTACTGGTAGTAACAATGTGACCACAGTTGATTGCACCTAGACCATAGCTGTACTGGAGAGTTGGGGAGCAGAGTGAGTAAGAATAAAGGAAAAGGGGCTTCAAAAATTCAGGGCAGATTTGAGAGGAAAGAAAACATGAAATCCTTCAGGTTTTCACATCTTCCAACAGCTATCCCCTAGTCTTTGCAGAAGGCTGTGTGGGTGTCACACAACTGACTGGTCATTTTAAATGAATATAGCAGTTATTTATTTATTTAGGATATATAGGGAGAAATTCACAGAGAAGGAACTCTCTTCCAACTCTCTAGGGAGAGAGAGAAAGCAAGAGAAAGAGAGGGGGGAGGGGGAGAGAGAGAGGGAGAGAGAGAGAGAGAGAGAGAGAGAGAGAGGGAGAGGGAGAGGGAGAGGGAGAGAGGGGAGAGGGGGAGAGAGAGAGGGAGAGAGAGAGAGAGAGAGAGGGAGAGGGAAAGGGAGAGGGAGAGGGAGAGAGAGAGAGGGAGAGGGAAAGGGAGAAGGAGAGGGAGAGAGGGGAGAGGGGGAGAGAGAGAGGGAGAGAGAGAAAGAGAGAGAGGGAGAGGGAAAGGGAGAGGGAGAGAGGGAGAGAGAGAGAGCTACAGTATCATTTCACCACTCATGAAGCATCTTCTGCAGGTTGGAACTAGAAAGTTGAACCTGGCTCCTTGAACACTGTAACCAGGTGCGCCACTGCCTGACCTCCAAACTGCCCCTCTACCTCAGATCAATCTGACCTCCTTTTTGCTCCACGGGCAGCAAGACAGTAATATTAAGAAGGGGAAAGATGATAGGAGGATGCCAACTAAACCTTTGTTGGTCTCACGATCCTGTCCACTCCCTGAAATATAATGAACAAATGTTTGCTCTTCGTTCATTACTGACACCTAGAAAGTAATTCACTAGATGGATCTGAAACCTCAAGCTGTATCTGACTTTTTAATTCCCGTCTCCAGATTCACTGGTTCCCTAGCTAGATGAACTCTCTAGGTTCTGTACTTGCATCGGCTGGGACTACACAGTGCCTTCATTTGAATATTGCATACAGTTCCTTCCCAAACTGGCATGTTCAAAATCAGCTACTGTTTCATAGCCCTTCTCTCCCTTACCTTAAGGCCACCTCAGTAGAAAAGGTGTATCTTGCCCCACCCAGGTGTTCAAATCAAGCTGTAGAAGCCATTCATGGGAATTTTCTGCCCTCCTCCTTGTTTGTAACACTGGCTATTTCTCCTCCACGGTCCTTATAGGGTCACTTTACTTCTCGCAGGCTCCTTTGCCACTGTCCTAGTCAAGGCCACCATGCTATTTTTCCTGGCCACTCAGTGATTCATGACTGTCTCAAAGTCATCTTGTTCAAGCCTGTCCATTATTTTCAGAAACCAGGCAGAGATCCTGACTTGAAATGTAAATCATATTGTAAAATCCCATCACTTGAATTCCTTCATTGATTTCTCACGGTCCTTTAGAACATTAACTTATTTTAAAATATCTATCTGTTTACTTTTCATTATGAGATCATAAAGTAGGAGGAGGAATAAGTTCATGTCAAAGACTGAAGCTCAGGTCTCCGAGGCATCAGGCATGAAGTTGGTGCTCTAGTGGTTGCTGTCTCCCCAGCCATAACGTTGATTTCATTTTGTAAGGAGTTATCAATTTGCATGTTTGTTTGTTTATTAATTTATGAGGGAGAGAACCAGAATGTAGTGCATGCAGTGGTGGCTCTTGAACTTGAAACTTCACATTTGGAAGTCTAAAGCTTTACCCACTATGAACGCTCATTGCTCATCCCAATGTCAGTACCTCAGTGGTGTCCACTCTCCTCTCCACATTCAGCTCATCTGTCTCCTTTCATTACACACCAATTTCCCTTCAACCCTTGAAAAGCCTCTTTCCCAATCTAAGTTCTTTGGGCATTTCTTTCTTCTGTCTCCAAGGCCCCATCCCTGGTTGGTCGCTGACCTTGTTCTGTCTCAACACTTAGACTTCACTTAAACACTGTCTCTTTGGAGATTCTTCCCTGGAACAGGGTCCAGAGGAGACACCAACTCTCCCACTCTCCCTTGTAATCTCCAGCTAGTTATCAATCCTATTCTTCCTCTTAACATGCTCCAAAATTAATGACTCTACATGGGCAAATGCTTTATTCCCTGCACACTGACAGCTCTAAAGGGCAAGGAACATAAC
The DNA here is from genome assembly GCF_950295315.1 of Erinaceus europaeus. NCBI lineage: Eukaryota > Metazoa > Chordata > Mammalia > Eulipotyphla > Erinaceidae > Erinaceus > Erinaceus europaeus. Next base: position 86,332,076 of record NC_080177.1, read on the forward strand.
AGTTTTATTCACCGTGTATTGGACAGGGAGATAAAGCATAGAAATTAGGGCCAGAAACTCAAGAGCTGGATTCTATAGTTCAAACATTTTGATTTGAGTTGTCTGAGTTCAGTTACTTCTTAAGTTAAGTATTAAAGGGAAACATTGATTATCTGAAAGACATTTAGGAAAATTGAATAACAGATCTGAAGTACTTAGTGGATAGCAAGCACACAATAAATTCTGGCTATTATTATTTTAGTACCTAGCATATAGTAATTGTCAAGTATTTATTACAAGAACAACCGTCTCACACAAGAGTCTTCCAATAAATGTCAAAGTTAATGGAAGATACTCTATCAGTTTAGGATATAATCCTTAGAAGACAAGTAAGTTCATACTCAACCAATATTATTTGATATAATGTTTGAAGGTCCAGCAAAAACAATAATAATAATTAAAGACAAATAATTGAAAGGTCTCCAATTTGGAGAAGAAGTAAAACAGTAGGGGATTGGAGCACCTGGCAGAATGCACAGGTCATTGTGTGAAAAAAAGAAAGAAAGAAAGACAATAGTATTCAAGTCCCAAGTCCCTTCCTGTAGGGAAAAGCTAAGGACTGGTGGAGTAGAGGTGCACATTTCTCTCTCTCCCTCTCCCTTTCCCTCTCCCTCTCTCTCTCTCTCTCTCTTCCTTTTTCCCTCTCTCCTCTCACCTCAATGAAAGAAAAGAAAATGACTGTCAGGAGTCCTAAAGGCATCAAGCTCCAGCTACAACCCAGGTTGCAAACAAAGTTGGGCCTGTGAAATAGCTCACTTGAGTAGTATGTTCTTTTGCCATGTGCAAGACCCAGGTTTGATCCCGGCCCCCACTACACTGAAGGGAGCTTTTGTGCTGTGATATCAATTGTGGGACTATGTGAAAGCTTGGTGGAGCTTAGGGGAGCTCTCCCATCCTTGGATGGAGGTCTGGAAAGACACCCCACTTGTTAGCCTCTCTCCTTATAGAGATGAGCCAAGAGGGCAAAGTCTCCCAGACTCAGCTTCTCCTTGTTAGTCTCTCAAGCTCACAGAAAGCCCGCAGGCCTCTCACACTTAGTTACCCTGCTGACAGGCCACAATGTTTGCCTGCTTTAGGGTTCACTCAAAGTTCACACATCCACTTCACCTTTTGATCACAAAGGAGAACACACTCTATCATACACCCCCTAACACCAGACAGAGAAACCCCCAAATCCTATTTCCTTGTGTCCTATGATATCTTTGATTTACATCAGGTTTTGTTTTTCTTTCTCTGCCTCACATTACTGGTTTAGCCCATATGCTTCTTTCAAATGCCTTTGGATAATTAACTCACCTGCATCATGGAGACTAATTGTCTTGACCTTTATGTATCACATCAATTCTTGTCATACCAGCCCCCTACCATAGGGGCAAGCTGACCTTTAAGAAACCTGTAATTTCTGACATATTTGAAAAATGTTCTTTGTTTAACTTTCTATATAAACCTGTACCTATCCGCAAATAAACAAGTGTTTGTACCAGAATACTCTCCAGTGCCTCCCGTCTGAATCTCTGGGCCCCTTAGAGCCAGAGAGGGAGGGTCAGTAACTTGCCGCCCTGGCTGTATCCCCTCCACGGGAGTGCCAGCAATCACTCACTTTCTCTGCCTGCACTTCTACCTCTTTATTTCTATGTAAATTTTTTAATTAAAAATAAGTAAAGCTATAAACATCAGAAGATGACCTGATAAACACAAATGAAATACCAAATATTCCATTATATTACTAAAACAATGAACAAATGCAGTGAAATGGCAGAACACAGCAGTCTGGTTCATTTCCATATGCACATGAGAAAATAATAAAAAAGTTAGCAGACACATATAAATAACACATTTGCAGACACATATAAATAACACATTTGCCTCTTAATAATGGTTGGTGTGGAAACCAGGCAACTGAGTGTCAAGGTGTGGGACTAGGCCACCAAGACCATAAACAAAATGTATTTGACAGTGGTCAAAACTTACAAGTGATGGTGAAGACTTGCATCAGATGGATGGGCATGTGGGTCACACTGCTCCTGGACAGCATCTGAGCTCCTGACTTCAACAGTAGGGGAAGTAAAAGCACAAACAAGCAAGGGGACCATGGACTGTGAGCTCAGACTGACAGGGACTCGAAGGTCACACAGGCTCCTGTGCTGACTATGGATAGACACGGGCTTTTTATTTATTTATTTTTTTAATTTTACTATTTCTGTAATTCAGTTAAGCATTCTTTTTGGCATGGATCACTTGACTTTTAGTCCCCAGTATATTAAGCAAGAAAATACATTATCCCCATTTACAGATGAACAAATTGAACATTAAAATAATCAGCTTGTTTAGTTAGTATACTAAACATTGTTCTTGACCATTACTTTGTACTTCTCCCCAAGACCTTAGAATGGAGAGAGGGGATGAAAATTTTAGTATGATTGTAAACATCTCAAAAACTCTTATCATTTCCTTTTTTATATTTATTTATTTATTTTCCCTTTTGTTGCCCTTGTTTTTTTATTGTTGTAGTTATTATTGTTACTGTTATTGATGTCATTCATTGTTATATGGGACAGAGAGAAATGGAGAGAGGACGGGAAGACAGAGAGGGGGAGAGAAAGACAGACACCTGCAGACCTGCTTCACCACTTGGAAAATGACTCCCCTGCAGGTGGGGAGCCCAGGGCTGGAACCAGGATGCATTTTCATTATTTATTTCCATCCTTTAATATTAATGATTTCTTTCTGTCCTTTAATATTCTACAGCTTATTTCTGATTTATTGATTTAACATTAGTTTAAAATGTAAGATGATGTTCCCACTCATCACATGTGCCCCAAAGTTCGAGTGTCATTACCCACAGGAATCTCTCTTTGTCCCCCCACTTCTCCAACCCAGTTCCTCTTTTTTATTGCAGCCAAAAGTTAGTTTCATTTTTAAAGAAATATTATTTTATTAACACTGGAGAGAGAACCAGGGCACCACTTTGGCACTTATTACTTCCAAGATTCACACTTGAGACCTCGTGCTTTGAGGCCCAGCACTCACCCTACAGGGACCCGCTCAGGCCAAGAAAGTTAATGTGTCTAAAGATGAGGCCAAGATTACCTTTTGCCTCTTACTTGTTTTGATTCCTGTCCTATTGGCATTTCAGACAATTGTTACAGACGGGGCTTTTTTACTCAGGAAGAAAACAGATAAGGAAACTAAATTCACTGTCTTCATTTTATAAATGCTGAGGGGGAAATTCTAAGCAAAATTCCATATGAAAACATGGTTACTAGATATGTAAACATGCGCCCGGGGCATATATTTGTCACTGGACATCACCAAACAAATAAATACAAATAGATACCCAAAATATGAGAGAGAGAGAGAGAGAGAGAGAGAGAAAAGGAAAGTAAAAGAAAAAAGAAATCCAGGCAAATTTCCAGGAAACAAAAGGTAGAAAAATTTATTCTGAAAATAGTTGTTCTTCTTTCACAGTTTGTTTCACAATATTTTTCAGAATTGGCAAATAAACTGCTGAAAATGCAGAGTCCTGCTGAGGGTTTTTTCATGGTCATGATCATCATTCGTGCTCTCTTTTTAATCTTTATTTATTTATTGGACAGAGACAGCCAGAAATGGAGAGGAAGGAGGCTATAGAGAGGGAGAGAGACAGAGAGACACCTGCAGACCTGCTTCCCCCCTGCAGGTGGAGACCAGGGGCTCAAATCCAGTTCCTCAAACACCCTGATGTGTGCACTTAACGAGTGTGCCACCACTTGGCCCCCTGGATTTGTTTTAAACTGCCACTATCACTCAGTAAAGACGACTGCTTATAAATGATAAAACATTTTTAGGACTTAACATTGTAAATTGATATCACGTACCCAACTAGAGGATATAAAGACTATCTGGTCCAAGGACCTTTTATAATAAAGGAATAAGCCTACAGCAGTAACGTGGCTCACTCAAGATTGCAGGGGTATTTAACAGTAGAGCTTAAAGATATTAATGAAATAGTGCAGCAAAGGCAAGGCCCTTAACTAAATCAATGCACAGATCATGAATCTATAGAAGTAAAGTGCTTACCGGCACTGGAACCAAGGAGACAAGAGCCCTTTTGTCTGTTGCCCCAGAAATCAGTTCTGCGTTTGTGGCCCGAGAGTCCTCAAAGGCTGCAAGTGTCAGAGGAAAGGACGCATCTGGGGCAGCAGAGAAGCGAGGTCTCTCTCCAGCAGGTATTGCCATCCTGCAGGGGGCTGACTCTACATGGAGCACTCACAGGTCCAGGAGGGCAAAGAAAGGACTGAGACCACAAGACGCCTCCAGCCACAAACACAGCAGTCAAACCAGATGGCAAACAATGGAAGACAAACAGACCAGACACATGCGAGTCATTTCTGAAAAAGGACACCCAGGTCATGTTGGTAGGTGACTGAGGCTGGCATGTATCAACCACTCAGTTGGCGAACATTATAGATTGCTGTCTTACTTAACTGAAAATAAAGTAATTCTGTTTTTTTTAATTTGTTATATTTTCTTTCTTTCTTTCTTTCTTTCTTTTGATAGAACAGAGAAAAATTGAAAGGGAGGGGGAGATAGAGAGGGAGAAAGACAGAAAGATACCTATAGCCCTGCTCTACCGCTTGTGAAGCTTCCCCCTGCAGGGGCTTGAACCTGGGTCCTTGTGCATGGTAACAGGTGTGCTCAATCAGGTGCACCACCACCTGGTCTGATTCTTTTTTTTAACAGAACCTCTCAGTCCTGACTTATGGTGCTATGAGTGACTGAATTTGGGGTTTGGGAGGCCCAGGCTGAGAATCTCTTTGCATAACCCTTGTGCTTTTTCCACCCAAATTCTGATTTATTTTAAGAAAGAATAATGCTGTTTCAACTTCTCCTGCTGCTCAGATGAGACCAGGGAAGCCTTGCTGGCAGGTGACCAGGGTAGGGGTGGGTATGGTCATCGGACTGCTTGAGGCCGTCACATGAAAGTCTGTGTGATGCTTCTCTCTGGACAAGTATCAGTTTGTGGCTTTTTTTTTTTCATCTTAGGAAAGATTTAATTTTTAGGTTTAAATTCCATATCTTACATCATAAGTCATTATAATGAAATAAAGATTTTCAAAATCAATCTCTACAGTGTATCATCTGTGAGGCCTGAATAAACACAGTGGCTTAGAACAGTCCACTTTCCTAGCGTGAACTCTGTCCTGTAATTGTGCAAAGCAAAGCACTCACACGTGGAGAAGCTGGAGGAGGGGGAGCTTGGGGCTTCTCTGTGTGTTTAATTGCAACCTTCTGTGGCTTGTAATGATATTGAAATAAAAAGTTAAAAAGTCTCCTAATTGACATTAGGAGGGGAGTTACATTTTCAAGCCAGTGACCAGTGCCTGGCTTCACGGGATACTCAGTGCTGCCTCCCAGGCTCGGTTTCCATGCAGGGACTTCACACTTTCTGAGGGTCATGATTTTCACAGATATTCACACCCAAGTCTTAGAGCTGAGAAAAGTGCCTGTTGGCCGCTAGCTGTAAGACACCTGGCCTCACTTCATCTTCTTCACAGAGTTCCAGTGCAGACTTCTCTATGTCCTGCTTCTCTGAATTACTCACTTTCATTTTCCCAGCAAAGAGTTTTCATCATCAGAAAAGTGATTTCTAGAACAGGTATTAAAAAATCATATTTCTTTGATCACATTTCTTTCTCTCCCTGGTGAAACATTAATTCCCTTTTGTGTCACAATAGTCTCACACATTCTGTGTCAAGCCAGAAAAGGGGAACGTTGCTTTTACGTGAGCTCCATCAGTTCCCAAGGGAGGTCTCTGAGACCATGACTTCTTCTTTCTGGTGGGGGCACCTTAGGCGGACCCAGGTGACATGCTGCAGAGTGAGCGCTCATCTCAGTGAGGAAATGATATTCTCCTATGGTGTCTGTCGGACACGTCCCGGAGATAATGGAAACCTAGTAGTCACAGCATTCAAACTATGAAAGACACGAACCCAGCAGGAGCAGGAACACTGCCTGCCTCTAAAACTCCTGAATGGAATCCTAATTCCCACAGAGATGCTATTCTAGGTGGGTAAGCAAATGTGCTGTTTATACATCGCTCATGTTTGCGAGTTTAGTCACAGCAACCTAAACAGACTAAGTGAGCAGAGGAAGTAGAAGAGGGAGTCCAGAAGTTAGTGAATTCTTTGAGATTATGGCTAGAAAGGCAGGGTGGAGACACGGAATGAAGTAAAGAAGCACTTCCGGGAGTCGGTCTGGAGCACAGTGGGTTAAACGCACGTGGTGTGAAGCTTCAGAATCCCGGTTGATCCCCCCGGCTCCCCACCTGCAGGGGAGTCACTTCACAGGCGGTGAAGCAGGTCTGCAGGTGTCTGTCTTTCTCTCCCCCTCTGTCTTCCCCTCCTCTCTCCATTTCTCTCTGTCCTGTCCAGCAACAACAACATCAATAATAACTACAACAATAAAACAACAGGGAATAAATAAATATTTTTTTAAAAGATTTAAAGAAAAAGAGAAGTACTTCCGGGGACCAGGTGGTGACTCTCCTGGCTGAGTGCCCAAGTTACAATGCAAAAGGCCCTGGATTCAAACCCCTGTCTCCACCTGCAGGGAGAAAGTTTTGTGAGTGGTGGAGCAGGACTGCAGGTGTCAGTGTCTCTCTGCTCTCTAACTCTACCTCTTCCTTGATTTCTGGCTGACTCTATCCAATAAATAAAGATAATAAAAAATAAAATAAGGGAGTTGGGCAGTAGCACAGCAGGTTAAGCACAGGTGGGCAAAGTGCAAGGACCAGCATAAGGATCCCGGTTCGAGCCCCGGGTCCCCACCTGCAGGGGAGTCGCTTCACAGGCGGTGAAGCAGGTCTGCAGGTGTCTGTCTTTCTCTCCCCCTCTCTGTCTTCCCCTCCTCTCTCCATTTCTCTCTGTCCTATCCAACAACAACAACATCAACAACAATAACTACAACAATAACAATAAAACAAGGGCAACAAATGGGAATAAATAAATAAATTTTTAAAAATAATAAAATAAACTAAAAGATGTAATTTCTGAAGGAAGGGGCCGAGTTAATGGTCATCTAGTTGAGCACATATGTCACAGGGCACAGGGACCCAGCTTCAAGCCCCTGGTCCCCACCTGCAGGGGGAAAGATTCACGAGTGGTGAGGCAGGGCTGCAGGCGTCTCTGTCTCTCTCTCGCTCTTCCTTCCTTTCAATTTCTGTCTGTTTCTTTCCACTAAATAAAAATAATAAAAAATAAAAATAATTAATTTGATTTAATTTTTAAAAATCTGAAGGGATCTCATGAGGGGGCAGACAGTGGTCACAAGATAGACTGTGCATGTATGTCACCATGCCAAGGACCTGGGTTCAAGCCCCCAGTCCCTGTCTGAGTCAGGAAGCCTTACGGGCCGTGAAACAGGGCTATAGCTTTCTTCCTCTCTCCCTTTCTACCTCCTCCTTCCTTCTCAACCTCTTTGTCTCTATCAAAATAAATAATAAATACTAAACAAAAGACCAATATTTTAAAAGTTAAATATAATACTGTCAATAGGACTGATATTTTCAGTGAGCACTTTTTTTAAAAGATAAGCTCATAGCCACGTCAGTTGAGCCCAACCCATGCCCGTCCGGGTCTTTGGGTGTGATCTACTTCTATCGATTCATCTTGTGCTCTGGACTTGTCATACAGGTGACTGGCCAGGCTCTTGGACCTGCCCTGATTATATCCGAGGCTCACAGGAAGGTATTATTGTATCCTACAAACTTCTAGCTATTCTAAGAGGAGCAGAGACTGAGAGGAGACAGCAGTCCGTGCCCTTCCTCATCCATCAAATCCAGGAGAAGGCAAACTGGGGGTGGGGGGGAGGTGATGGGAGAGCCGGGGTGTTGCTGTGTTTTGTCCTCCAGGAAAATGACACAATCGGCTGCTTCCCTTCTCTCTGGAGACTTGAGGGGAAAAGCATGTCTGCTTCAGTAATTGCAGTGCCCTTAGGTCTGTTTGCAAGGGGTTTATTTAATTCCTCCTGTCAATACATTTACTAAACCAAGCAAAGCCTGGCTTGCAGTGGTGACTTGTTGAAGTGCGTTGAGCATATGGGTTTTCACTCCAGTGCATGAAAGAGCGACAGGTCAACTGAGGAACTTCTGCACTCTTTGTCATTCCCTATTAACTGACTCTGGAGGGAGGCCTTCCTGTCGCTGACTGTGGGTGTTGTGTCGCTGTGTCCGGAGAGTAAGGAGACATGATAGCTGGTAGGAACAGCAGCTTCAGCCTTCTCTGCATCAGTGCTTACTTGATGTTCAGTATATGCACATATACAGGTGTCATCACAAAGAGCACGTATCACAGCATCTCACCACGATATACCCACAGTGTAAAACATCACCTGGAAATGAGTCGCACCAGGCCGGTGGCGCACTCCACTGAGCACACGTTAGCACGGGCAAGGGCCTGGGTTCAAGCCCCAGGTCTGCACCTGAAGGGGAAGCTTCATGAGAGAAGCAGGGCTGCAGGTCTCTCTGTGTCTCTCTCCCTACATCCTCTCCCCTTTCAAGTTCTCTCTGTACCATACAAGAACATCAAGACAAAAAAGAAGAAAATAATCAAATCATTGCAATAAACAAGTCACACTTCTTGTTAACATGTGCAAGGACCTACAGTCCAGGTTCCAGACCCCACCTGAGAGAGGGAGAACTTCACAGACGGTGAAGCAGCGCTACAGGTTTCTCTCTCTGTCTCTCTGTCTCTCTCTTTCTATCTCTGTCTCTGTCTGTCTGTCTCTCTTTCTCTCTGTGTCTGTCTCTCTCTCTTTGTCTGTCTCTGTCTCTCTCTGTCTGTCTCTCTGTCTGTCTGTCTCTCTCTCTCTTTCTCTCTGCCGCTCCCTCTCCTCTCAGCCCTATCAAATAAAAAATTGCCACCAAGAGCAGTGGATTAATCAATGATGTGGGCACTGAGGTCCAGAATTTTAAAGAATTTTGTGGTGTGAATTTTTAAAAATAAATAAAATAATAAATAAAGTATATATGATAATAATAAATCAATAAAATAAATAAGAGCCTTCAGTTCCACAAACACAGAATAAAGGCATCTTCTACATTCTTTGGTAGTTAAAATGACCTTCTGCATTTAGGGCTTCTATGATGACAACAGGGATTTCAGAGCTAAATCATTTTCTTGTCTTTTCTTCACATTTGATGCAATCTGATGTTTGTGTACTTTTCCACTGAATTTTTCACTTTTCTTAATTTTATTTTCCCATAGCAGCAATTTGATTCAGGGCCTCTTGAACTCACTTCTTCTCTGTCTTTATCTAACCTCCCCAGTAGAGTCCTACAACATTTATAAAAGCAATAGTTCTGATCCCAGCCTTGCCTGTCTCCTATCTTAGTATCCGTATTATCCTCTTAAGTCACTTCCTCCATTTTGTCTGGAGGGCATTTTGTCAATGGATTTTGCACTTTTAAGGAAAAGAATTCATGTATTCTCTCCTGTAAAGAGGCAGCTCACAGAGTTCCGCCTAGGGCAGGGTAGACAGCATAATGGTTATGCAGAGATGCTCATGCCTGAGGCTCTGAAGTCCCGGGTCCAATCCCCCATACCACCATAAGCCAGAAATGAACAGTGTTCTGGTAAAAAAAAAAAAAAAAAAAAGTTCTGTGTATAAAGTTATTTATAAAATAAAAAAAAACTGAATTGAGAAATCTTTAAAAAAAAAAAAGTGAATTAACCCAAATGAAATAAGGTTTCCCCTCAAGTAGTCACTGTACACATCACTAGAAAGGTTTGGCAACAAATATCTCAAGTAAAGATTCATTTGTAGAAGACAGTGAGTCTGTTTCCAGCTCGTTGTTCATTGTTTGCATTCTTGTCCATGTATGACTCTGCTTTAGGCTATTCCCCAAAGGGACATTTCAATATCCAAACACAGGTGTATACATCAGGTAAAATGTAGTAGTAAGAAAATCAACTTTATTTACAGAGTAGGCAAGAAGATTCATTCAGTCTTAAAAGAATCAGAGTTGACTTGGATACTGACTCAAGTTACCCATCCACCAAACCAATGGCCAAGGAAGAATTGGCAGAGGAAACACAAAGAAGGGAACTGAGAATTAAACTATATATTTAAATGTTTCTACAGTCACTATTATACAGAATATCGGACTGTTAGCGAGCAAAATCAAACCACCATAAGGAAGCAAAAGATGTTTATTCACGAATTGCAGTCCGGGCCGAGTGGCCACAGACAACAGTCTGCCAGCTCGACCCTGAACAAAGCTCAAACCATACAATTTACAGGAATTCAGACTACACTCAGGGAGGGGGAACACATCACCTTATCTGCCTATATCCAATCATTTCAAACTTAGCAAAAGCCTGATCCATTCAGAGCAAAGCATGGGCTAGTTCTAAACATCACACCAGACCAATAGGTCACAGCCAAAGTGGGGGTCACCATATTCTTTAGTTCTTTGTTGGGACCACCGACCATCTGTTTGCAATCTATCGGGCCATCATTTGTCAGGCCATTTTTAACTGTCTGGTAACAGTATTCTGTTGCAGAGGTCATGAGGAGTCCTGTTTGCTGCAGGGTCCGTCAAAATAATTGATGGCCTCTTAGGTTCTTTCGAGGGGAAAAGGGCAAGGAATTTTCCGCCTCACTGGGCAGGAAGGCAAAAAGCAACTATATTTAAACTATTCTTAAAACTCAAACTTAAAAAAGCAACTATACTTATAACTATTTTAGAGTTACTGCCTCTAACACGGACAAAGGTATTTCCAGGTGTAAAAATCCATGGAGCTGGATGAACATGTGTATCATTTATAAAAAGCAGATGTAGTTATCGAGTTATATGACTAAGACCCACTTATCTTTGCAGCCATAGTCATGATGGGGTTTTCTTTATGGAACAGTGAATTAGTAAGTGCTCACTGCGCCGAGGGGTCCAGTCTCCTCTGTGTTGGGATCTTTAGGAGTTCTCGGTTGTACATGCAAGCGCTTATTTATCTAAGCAAAGATTTTACTAGTCTGCCTGCCAGTGTGAGTGACAGCTGAGGGAAGACCTGAGCAGACACAGGCCGAGGGGCGACTCAGCACAGAGCACCTGCTTTTGAACACAGGATGCATGTCCACGATTTCAAGACTCTGCGGTCTTTCCAACACAAGCCTGGCCACTATGTCAGAGTCCATGGGACACACCACCACCTGGGAACTTGTGAGAAACCTGTGGAGAGAATTTCAGGCTGCCGCTGAGGCCTAAGAGTCAGAGACTGCTTTGTACACAGCCCGCCGGCAGGCTGCCCCTTCTACACTGTCATGCACCAGAGACCAGTAGTAAGGGGCCAGGCCTCACAGGGCACTGTCCTTGATGAAACACTGAGACAGGGGAGTCGGGTGGTAGCGCAGCGGGTTAAGCGCAGGTGGCACAAAGCACAAGGACCAGTGTAAGGATCCCGGTTCGAGCCCCCGGCTCCCCACCTGCAGGGGAGTCGCTTCACAGGCGGTGGAGCAGTTCTGCAGGTGTCTGTCTTTCTCTCCCCCTCTCTGTCTTCCCCTCCTCTCTCCATTTCTCTCTGTCCTATCCAACAATGATGACATCCACAACAACAACAATAATAACTACAACAACAACAACAATAATAACTACCACAATAAAACAACAAGGGCAACAAAAAAGAATTAAAAAAAAAAAGACACTGAGACAGAACCAGGGCACTTCAACTTATCTGAGCTGACAGCACCACAAAACAGGACTCCTGCCTTCTCTCATGCTTAGCATGGTTTTAAGCGGAGATCTCTGTGTTATATGAGTTTGCTCATCAGGGATAACTTCACCGCTTTTAAAAAATATTTGGGTCCGGGTGGTGGTGCACCTGGTTGAGCGCACATGTTACAGTGCCCCAGGATCCGGGTTCGATCCCCCCGGTCCCCATCTTCAGGGGAAAGCTTCATGAGTGGTGAAGCAGGACTGCAGGTGTCTATCTCTCTCCCCTCTCCATTTCTGACTATCTCTATCCAATAAATAAATAAAAATAATTTAAAAATATTTCATTTATTTATCGGATAGAGACATCCAGAAATAGGAAGAGTGCTGGAGACAGAGAGGGGGAGAGGCAGAGAGAAACCTCCAGCTCTGCAGGTGGGGACCAGAGGCAGGAACTTGGGTCCTTGCACATTGAAGTGTGTGCATTTAAGCAGGTGCACCGTCACCTGGCCCTGATTGATTCATTTTTCAAGCTTTTATCTATTTACTGTTGGATTTTACAGTTTTTATACTATATGTTGGGTTGTGCAGGCATTTTAATGCTGGTGAATTCTCTTTTTAAGTCTAAGTCTTTTTTATTCATTTGTTATTGGATAGGGACAGAAATTGAGAGGGATGAGGGAGATAGAGAGACAGAGAGACACCTTAGTCCCTGTTCACCACTCACGAAGCTTCTCCCTGCAGGTAGTGACCAGGGGCTTAAACCCCGGTCCTTGCGCTCTGTAAATGTGAGTGCCTAACCAGGGGCACCACTGACTGCTCCCTTCCTTAGTCCTCTCGGACCAAGGTTGCTTCTGACATCACTGCTCTTCTCACGTCTGCAGTTAGGGTGCGACTGTCTACTCACTGTGAAAAATCACCCTCTTCTGCACCACTGCCCAGTCTGTTCAGAAGTTCCCTGTCCTTCCAAGCCACATGGCTGGACCTACAGCCTGTCGGAAGTCTGCTTCTGCACCTGGGGCTCAGACGCTGCTCCCAGACCCCTCGGATCCAAGAGAGTTTGAGCAACGCTGCCACAGCAGAAGGCGTCTTTCTCAGGGCCCTGGGGCATATCTGAACTCAGGTCACATCCCCCTCCGCCCGATTCTCTTATCCTCTCCGGGCCAGGAAAATGGAGTCTAGCTCATCAGGCAAAAGCATCCCTCTCCAGAGGTTAAGGTCCCAATTCTATGCATCAAATATTCTGGGCTTGAGGCCTTGCTATTTAGAGGCAAGTTCTTAGAATTCATGAAATTTATTTTTTCTGATCTGTGTCCCTGGCTCTTTTTAGCTGGAAGTTTTTTGCTTTTAAGACTTTTATCTCTGCTATAAGACATATAAAATATGCACAGAGCTCAAAAGCCAGGGATTCAGCTCTCTCCTTTCGGTATCACCTCTACCCTGCACAGTGCAGCAATACAGATGAACTTCATGCTGCTTAGATAAGAAAGGAGGAGGCAGAGGGGATTTCTAAAATATACAGCTTAATACCAAAGTATTAAGACTGCTATGCCTGCCTTCTTTGCTTCTTTCTTAAAGCTTTGTTTTTTTGTTTACTTATTATTTATCTAGTTACATTTATTTATTACTGGATAGAGATAAAGAGGAAGGGGGAGACAGGGAGACAGACAGAGAGACACCTGCAGCCCTGCTTCACTACTTTGAAGATTTCCCCCTGCAGGTGGGGACAAGGGGCTTGAACCTGAGTCTTTGCACACTGTAATGTGTGCACGGAACCAGCTGTGCCACTGCCTGGCCCATATCTGTTTTATTTATTTATTTAGAGAGCCATCTTATCACTCTTGCATATGAGACACCAGTATTGAACTCTTGACTTTGTGTCTCAGAACCCACTAATATAGCCAAGGAATCACCCCCTAGCCATCCCATCTTTGCTTCTTAACCAGGAGATGTTGGATGTAATTGTTCATTTCCTGTGGAGTGGAGGGGAGAAGCTTATTGGCCAGGATGGTGGTTCTCTTCCATGTCTGACATTCAGTTTCATGGTCTCTCTAGCCAAACCCTCGGCTCTTCCTGCTACTTTGAGGGTCGCTTCCAATACTTTGTTCTCTGTCTCCTTTCTAGCTCATTATTTCTTGTCTACAGAGACATGAGGAATTAGATAGCACAGCTTGTTCAGCCTGTGCACTAAAAGGAAGCCAATACAGTTCTGACCCTCAGCGCTTCATGCAGAACCTTGTAACCACTGTGTAGGCCTCACAGACTGTTTGTCCTTCCTTCTGAGTTGGGGTGAACTTCCCCAGTGTGGACAGTTGTCCAAACGCCCTAACTGAAGCCATGACAAGCATCATTCTACTTCACAAAAATGGCATAACAAAAGCCTTGCGATTTACGCCGTGAGCATCAGTGTCTGAACTGCAAGTGGGTGTCAGATCTCAGCAGGTCATATTCAGACATCTCTTGTCAGGTAGGCACAGCATCAAGAGGCCATGGATCTTCTTTCTCTCTGTGTCTGTGGACGGAAGTGTATTTCCTCTACTCTTTCCAGGACACAAACTCGCCTAATTGAGGGTTTAGGTTTCTGACCCAGCTGCCACTGCTAAGGTTTCAAGTCAACATCTTAGATAGTGAAAGCTCAGCACATCGACTGGGTTCCAGTGCAGAGACATAGCTCAGCCACTGCTCAATGCATCTAAGATTATCAACTAAGTCAACACAGCCTGAAGGATGGCACAGTGATCCAGTAAAGATATACATTTGCCGGATGTGAGGGCAATCTGACCATGACATCTGTCACTCCACTGATCACCAGGGTTGATTCGGCTGATCTGGCCAGCTAGGCGGGTGTCCCTCCCGAAGCTGTGTGCCTTCCACGAACAGAGATGGACCTGTCTTCGGTCTAGGGTGTATGAGTAGCTGCGCTCCCCTACTAGAACCTCCAAACAAGCTCTCAAGGTCCATTTGTAGGAGAACGTGGGGCAGTCAAGCTTCCAAGACTCCAGACACAACGAGATGAGGCACTGCATGTGGCAGTCTGCCTCTAAAAAAAAAAAAAAAAAAAAAGATATATATTTGCCTCCAGGGTTACCGCTGGGGCTCTGTGCCTGAGCTACAAATCCACTGCTCCTGGAGGCCATTTTTTCCATTTTGTTGCCCTTGCTGTTACTGTCTGAGCACTGGCCCTAGGAGACTATGCAATCCAGTGAGAGGTGGAGCCAGATAAATTCTCTGAGGAGTTTTCCTGAGTCAAGGGTCTGAATATTGGCCTCTTTGACTAAATAATCTATGAAGGTTACAGGAAACACAGTCCATCTGTAAGCCGCAAGGAGCAGTGACTAAACCACACTCGGCCTTTCTTAGGAGGGCTCGACAACCTGCTCTGCCTACACGCAGTCTTCCTTCCCTCCTTCACTAGGGCCAGACCTTCACTGACATCTCACGGCTCCCTTAAAGTCAGTCAGCTGCCACCTCGTTTTCTCTCACGGATGTTTCCTCTAGCAGACTCATCACAATCACATGCCTAACTTGGCCCTGTCTTGGCTTCAGGCTCTCGGTAAGCCTGGATCAATCTGAAGGAAAAGGAAATATTCCCGGAGTAGTCCTACTGAAAGCAATCTGTTGCCGGAAGGCATTGCTCAAGTTTTCCTGTTTGAGAACCTTATCAGAATAGAGGGATGCATTGGATCGACCTTCTCGTGGTGCATCCCGTGAGCACCCATTCATTGGGGAAACTGACGATCCTTCCTAGCCCACTGAATCCACATGGATCCCAGTCACTTTCCAAGCCAGCAACAAGCAGCTCCTGACAGCTTTCAACCTGACGCTGTTGACTGGCTACGGAAGAAGGGCAAACGCTAGAAGAAGAATCAGAATAGAGGCTTCTGGGCTATGCCATGACTTATTGACTTTATACTGATGGTTCTCTCTACTGCATTCACAATGCCTGCAGACTGCCCTTCCTCAATCCAAACACTTAGTATTGGCAAATATAAAATCTTATTTTATGTAATAAGTATTTGCATGAGGATTCATAGGAACATTTGCAAACAATATTAGAAGCAAACAATGTGTATAGCAACATGAAATATCCCTGTAACTGGGTGTTACAGAATATTGGCAGGGGGTCATGAGCACACACAGATCCACGGACTGCCAGTACATGCAGGGTGGTGGTGTGAGGGGGGTTGTTCGTTGACGGTCTGGTCATTTTCTGACTCATTCTCAGTGGGCATGCATCACTTACATTATAAAGGAAGATGGCCATAGAAGTGGTCTCAGTAACTGCTAAGGACAGAATTGTCTTGTCTGACCAGGAAGGAGAATTTGGACAGCCTCTGTTGAGAAGGTGTGAGAAACAGCAGTAGAAACAGAAACCAGGAGGAATCTGTCCAGCTAGTATGAGGAAAGGGAGAATACAGCTAACCCGACTCAGGAAATTCAGAGGCCATGCTTAGGAACAGATAGTGGCCTTGCCAGCTGGTCTTGGCACATTTCACTCAGCATCGGGTGAGGCAAAGAGACAGCGAGTCGACTCTTATCTTTATTGATTTGATAGAGACAGCCAGAAATTGAGAGGAAGGGGGAGATATAAAGATACCTGCAACACTGCTTCACCACTCACAGAGCTTTCCCCCTGCAGGTGGGGACCAGGGGCTTAACACCAAAATTCTAAAAACAATCTTGTGTTAGAAGGCAGAGTGCATAGCATCAGATGTTCTTGTTCCTTCAGACTTGTTCAATCGAATGCAATAACCTTTGTAAAGAGTAGGATGGGGAGTCGGGCGGTAGCGCAGCAGGTTAAGCACAGGTGGCACAAAGCACAAGGACTGGCCTAAGGATCCTGGTTCGAGCCCCCGGCTCCCCACCTGCAGGGGAGTCGCTTCACAGGCGGTGAAGCAGGTCTGCAGGTGTCTGTCATTCTCTCCCCGTCTCTGTCTTCCCCTCCTCTCTCCATTTCTCTCTGTCCTATGCAACAACGATGACATCAACAACAATAATAACTACAACAATGGAAACAAGGGCAACAAAAAGGAAATAAATAAATATTAAAAAAAGAGTAGGATGAAAATTGGTATTTTAGTGTAAGTCTAAGTGTCTTGTGCATTGTAACATATGCACCCAACCAGGTGAGTCACCAGCCAGCCCCTCTCCATCATAATGTAAAAAAAAAAAAAAAAAAAAAAAAGTACAGAGAAGTGTCATGGGAAGGGGTCCAAGTAACTGGATACATTTTGCACACATAGTTTATGTACTAGGACTTTTACAAAACAAAGCACAGCTCAGTGAGACTGTGATTTTGTGTTATTATCTGAAGATACGAGTGCAATACAAGCTCCTCAGAAAAGTGTTCCTACCCTTAAGGCGTTTGTGGTAAAAGCCGGCCTGAGGGCAAGGCAGAGTCCATGGAAAATGCCAAAACTCTAAAAAGAGCACATCATTAGAAGGCAGAGTGTGCAGTGTCAGATGTTTTTATTCCTTCAGACGTGTTCAATCCAATGCAATAACCTTGATAAAGAGTAGGATGAAAATTGGTATTTTAGTGTAAGTCTAAGTGTCAGGGCATTTAGACACTTAGAAATGGATTATCCTTCTAGTAAAGGTTAAATTCTACCAAATGCAAATATATATATCTATATATATCACAGACTAGTAAACGTTAATGGTCAAAACTGAACCTTTTCAACTCCTAAAATTTTACCTTTTGAAATATAGCACTTGGAACTTTGCTTTTCCTGAAAAGATTTTTGATGAAGAAAAGTACTTAAAAACACTCTAAATCCCAGTGAAATGCATTCTTGCACACAGTCACCTTCTGGGTAGGAAAATTTCAATTTGAATTTCTAGAACTTTGCTTTAGACAACTATCCAAAGCTCAGTCCCCATGTTGTCAATGTCTCTTGCATTAGAAAGTGAGCCTGTGTCATCTGGGAATATCTTACTCTTTAAGTGACTTGTAGAAAAATTTTGTTAATACCTTTGTTTCAACCAATGTGATTATGCTTACTACTTATAATAACTATTTACAGATACATGTTGTATGCTTGAAATTTCCAGAAGTTGCTATCAAAAATATACTATTAAAATACTCTTATAATTTCTATTCTCACCTGCTCTATTCTGACTTTTTGTTTCCTGTTTATTAAACAATTTGTCTTGCTCATATCTTCTGCCTTTCAGCCACCAAGTTGTAGATGCTACTATAATTCCATCCTGACTTCCCTGGACAGACAACCTCACCAATGCCACCACCTCCCCAGAGCCCTGCCCCACTAGGGACAGACAGACACAGGCTGGGGGTGTGGATCCACCTGCCAACACCCATGTCCAGCAGAGAAGCAATGACAGAAGCCAGACCTCCTACCTTCTGCACCCCAAGAAGAATTTTAGTCCCTTTCTCTCTGTCTCTCTGAATTAAAACCTAGCTCAGAACAATAAAGTCACACATGGATGAAGCCCTGATTGAAAACAAAAGGTGGTAGAGCTAACCTGTCCATAAAAGCAACACACACACTGGGTGTCACAACCTGTAACCATGAAGGAGGCAGAAGCATCAAGTAACGAAGGGCAAACATTACCGAGAAATGAAAACTGATCAACAGTGGAAAATGAGGGCAGGACAGAACTAATCAGAGATGGTAAAATTATTTGAATCAAGGGGAGAAGAGATGCTGCCCATGTGTGAAGCTGGAAAGAATCTTGAACCTGCTGTATCTGACACGAATTTACAACGAAACCATGCATACTCTGCCTTGAGGTGCAGAGTGTATCAGAAAATGTGGAAAACACGAAATGTTTCTAACCAAAGTAATGGCAGAAAATAGTTTCTAAAATAAAATTGGTGAACTATCACTACTTTTTTTTAGTACCATAATATTATCAAGGAAATAAACTAGGATATTTACACTGCTACAGAATAGTAGAGTAAAAAAAAAAAATGGAAACAATAAATCAACTCCCTACACTCATAACTTTTTGCTGTCTGATCTGGGTAAAAAGCAGACTCTGGCCTGGCTGCCCCGAGCCGTCCACTCTGAGCACCGCTTCCAATCCATGTCTGTTCTCTATGGGTTTGTCTGTTTTCTATCAATTTCGCCTGCTAGTCTGAAACTACAGATGAGACCCCAAAGAATAGAATAAGAACTACTGGAAATGGTAGGTCCAAGGTAAAGGTACTCAACAGGGACATATCCTACTCTCACGGTGCCCCACCAAGCTTGACACAGGGTTGAAAAGGGTGTAGAGGCCTGCTCGACAGTCTCACTTCAAAGAAAAGGTCTTTTTACTTCTTTTAACCAAAGATCATAGGAAACTGAAGGCCAGGCCTTTGGATAGAAGACGAAGGTCTACTTCATCTTGACTTTCAAACACAGGAGATCATAGCACCACAACAGGAACACGAGACTCTCAGAACCAAGCACAAGACCCCATTTCCCACAGAGAGCTCACCAAGCACAATTGCTGGCTTCACAATCCTTGATTTTTTTTTGATGTTTCTTTTTTATTTATTTATTTTATTTATAAAGAGGAAATACTGACAAAACCATAGGATAAGAGGGGTACAACTCCATACAATTCCCACCACCAGAACTCTGTATCCCATCCCCTCCCCTGATAGCTTTCCTGTTCTTTATCCCTCTGGGAGTATGGACCCCGGGTCACTGTGGGATGCAGAAGGTGGAAGGTCTGGCTTCTGGAATTGCTTCCCTGTTGAACATGGGCATTGGCAGGTTGATCCATACTTGAATGCAACCTGCTCACCACATTTCTGTAGTCAAAACAGTAGCTCTCAAGAATGTCACATTAGTGTTACAGACAGCACTGGTGGAACTTTCTTCAACAGAAGAGATGAGCCAACATGGTTATGGCACTGCGCTGTAAAGAGGGCACAACATGGGAGGTTTTCTTATGGTGAGTGTCCTCTAGAAGGACTCCGTGGCATCTATTTTCATCATCCTGCAGGAAAAGTGACTTCAGCGGTCCTCTGAATGTGACTGCTATTCTAATGACACTAGTGAGGAGACCCATTTAGAAAAGCCAATGGACTCAGCAGGCTTATTCATCCCTGAGTCTTCAAGATCCATTGTCATTAGCCTGAATAATAGCTTTGATACCTGCACATGAAAATGGCCCTTTACATGAATAATCACTTCAGAGACCAAGGGAAGGTAGGTGGGGTGGAATCAGCAGCGACATTTCAGTGTGAAGGTTAGCTACAATTGTCTACTAGTCTTAAAAAATCAGAAACAGCATACAACTTGCATATGCTGGAAGAACTGGGGAGGTGGGAGATGACAGGTAGGATTTATAACCAGTTAATATTAATTTTAACATAGATAATCATAACATTTTTATTTCATAACTTTAAAATTAATGGCTGGAAATTATTGGATAAAATCATTAGACAACAGACTGCAAGAAAAGATTTAAAGAAAAATATCCATGTACATCTTATTCTGAAATCTATAAACTTTAAGGCACAGTTTATATGAAGAAACTAAGCATGGGGATGCACTGTTTTTATAAGTGATAGTATATTTCCTGTCAAATATCCCCATTCAACTTGTGACTCCTGTCTATCAGTCTATAAGCAGGTGTCAGCTACCACAAGGAAATTGATTAACCTCATAAATATCTATATAAATGTATACACACACAGATACACACACACACACACACACACACACACACACACACACACACACACACACTCCATATAGATAACTAGTAGTCTCTACGTACATGCTGACTTACAATGGACACTTTTCAATAACAGAGGAAGATATAAAAAGCCTTGTGAAAGGAAAAAAATAGACAAATAAACCCTCACTACAGAGTGACTTACTAGTGCCAGTGAATCTAGGATTAGTCACAAGGGTAGGCCACCTACAAAGCATTCATTGACCAGAACTGCAGATCAGAAATGTGCCCATGAAAACTCTGCAGTACACTACCCACAATGCTCAGAAAATGATGTCAGAGCCCTAAACATCCAGGACAATTGCCTCCTACTTGTAGCACTGTGTTACACTGAGTGAGATCTTGAATCAGCAATCCTGAGCTGCTTGTTGCTGGCTTTGAAAGTGACTGGGATCCATGTGGATTCAGTCGCCTAGGAAGGATCGTCAGTTTCCCCAATGAATGGGTGCTCACGGGATGCACCATGGGAAGGTCGATCCAACGCTCGACCGGACCTGCCAATATACGCGGATATCTTCGCCCACCCTGTCCAACACTTGACGTCTCGTCACCCAATCTGGTCCCCTACGCCTACACTGAACTTCTCTGTTCCAGACTCTTGGAAGCAGAGTTGGCAGTCAGCTGAGGTAAAGAACAAACACCTCATCACAGACCCCTGCAAGCGTCAACCCGGCTGTGACCTAGCACGTTATGATCGGGCCCTCCTCCATCGCTATCGAACAGGCCATGGCCGGTGCGCCGCTATGTTCCATCGCTGGGGAGCCAGAGACGACCCGAACTGCCCCTGCGGCTCCAGACAGACTATGACCCACATGGTCAATGACTGCCACCTCTCCAGATTCAAAGGAGGTCTCGAAACTTGACATCAGGCTCAACCTGACGCTGTTGACTGGCTACGGAAGAAGGGCAAACGCTAGAAGAAGAAGCAATCCTGAAATTCAGAGTATCCTCCTTGTGATCAATATCCATGCAGAGGTAAACATTTCCACACATCATCAGGATATGCTCTCTTCCCAGCAGGAGTATATGCTCACTTCTTGATAGACAGTCCCTCCTGCAGGTATGATGTGTCCTTCACTTTCTTTGACTTTAGAAATACACCCACATACAAAATTAATTGAATCATCAATTTAAAATATTGAAATCTCTCATCTTTTGGTGCTTTTAAATTTACATTAAAACTATTTTTTTAATCTATCATACATAATCCCATATTTCTTAGTTCTGGAGACCGCTCAGTAGTGATAACTTCATGAAGGTCTATCTGTACCCAATTGCTGTGACCCTAGCTTACATCTAGAACAGTTTATACAATTATCTAGAAATTAAAGTCTAGCCTTCTAGTTTAAAATTCCCTCCAGCAAGTAAGACAAATAATAAGACCTACACAGAGCATTTAATCTTGGAAACCATGTGAAGAGTAGTATGTTAAAGGAATTACTTTGCTAGAATACTTAAAACCCAACATCCTTTTCCAAGGTACTTTTGACACAGGACTCTGAATAGTGTGTATAAATTATGGAATTTAAACATCAGTATTAATATTTAGCTAATCAACCTACTTTGGTTGCAAGAAAATTGGCATGTTAGCCTATGTTGGCATTTACAATCAAGATTTTTAAATACTTAGAAGGCACTAAACTTATATTTCTCTAATGGCTGATGCATGTCATGTAGATATGGAAAATTCGTTTTTATAAAATGAAAATTTTAAGTAATTTAAAGTAATTCCCTACCAAGTCCCAATGAAATAGTCAATGCCAAATGTATCATCCTAACAACCTGGGAAGTCAACCCAGAATTACCTCAACAACTGGAAAACTCTTATTAGACAACAAGCAAGTGAGTAGATATTGTTCCTGAGAGAATAACAGAAAATAAGGTAAATGCTACAATCATCAAGATTTTCCCCTTAGATCCACTGCCACTGCCACAGGGCAGGAAGGGGAATCCAACAAAGCCTGGTAGTCGCTCCGCTGAGCAAAGTGACACGAGTAAGAAGAGACAGGGACTTTAGAAGAGATGCTGTAAGGATTTCAGGTATTTAATTTAAACATGAACATAATGAAAACTTTGAATCTATGAAAAATCTCCAAATAGAATTTTTGTCTCACTTGACTCCACAGTATTTTTTTCCTTTGTTGAGGGGGATTAATGGTTTACAGTTGATAGTAAAATACAATAATTCATACATGGGTAATATTTCTGTTTTCCACAGAATAATCTAACACACTCTAGGTCCTGCTCTGCCATCATGTTCCAGGAATGGAACCCTCGCTGCTACGCCAGAGTCGTTTACTGTGGTGCAATACACCAACTCCAGTCCAGCTTGTGCTTTGTGTTTTCCCCTCTGTTCTTATTTTTTCAGCCTCTATGCTTAAGTGAGATCATCCCATATTCATCCTTCTCTTTCTGGCTGATCTCACTTCACGTGATTCCTTCAAGCTCCATCCAACATGGGGTGAAGAAGCTGAACTCACCCTTTTTAATAGCTGAGTAGTATTCCATTGTGTATCTAGACCACAACTTGCTCAGCCACTCATCTGTTGTTGGACACCTGGGTTGCTTCCTGGTCTTGACTATTACACAGTATGCTTCTATGAACATAAGTGTACACAGATCTATCTGGATGGATGTGTTGGGTTCCTTAGGATCTGTCCCCAGGAGAGGAATTGCAGGGTGAGGGTCGTAGGGCAGGTCCACTTCTAACCTGAGAGTCTCCAGACTTCTCTCCATAGGTGTTGGACCCATTGACATTCCCACCAGCAGTGCAGGAGGGTCCAGCATTTGCTTCTACTACCTTTTCTGATGTGTGATATCACTTCACTCCTTTCTCACAGGAGTGAAGTGATATCTCGTTGTTGTATTTATTTGCATTTCTCTGACAATCATTGACTTGAAGCATTTTTTCATATATCTGATGGCCTTTGTATTTATATTTCTTCTGTTGTGAATATTCTGTTCCTATCCTCTCCCCATTTTTGGATGGGGTCATTTTTGTTCGTTGTTGTTGTTGTTGTAGAGTTTGATGAGCTCTTTATATATATTTTTTTGGCCTCTTATCTGGTGTCTAGCATGTAAAGATCTTCTCCCAGACTGAAAGGGGTCTCTTTGTTTGGGTGGTGGTTTCTTTTGCTGTACAGAAGCTTATTGATTTGATGTGGTCCCATTCATTAATATTTGTTGTAGTCTTTGTTGCAATAGGACTCGTATCACTGAAGATGCCTCTAAGTACCATTTGTCAGGTGCCACTTGTTGGAGAGACTCTTCAGTCTCCATTCTGTGTTCTTGGCTCTTTGTTCAAAAATGACCACCCATAAGCATGGGACTTATTTCTAGGTTCTCGTTCTAGGTTTTTCATCTGCAGCTATATCCGTTCCGTGCCTCGAGTTGCTTTCCCTCACTTATAGAATGTGGGTGTATTCTTGCCTCTGAGATTCCTAGTTTTGAGATTCAAAGTAAGTATTTAGGATTTATATATTTATGAGCACTTCATAGTGGGAGGATTTTCAGATTGTCTAGCACACACATTTCTGGGACCTAGCATTTTTTTTTAAAAAGTTTTCTAATTTGGAAGTATATTTCAGGGCTATGGACATCAAAGACATTTGCTTTAAACATGGCACCAAGTCAAGGCCAAATCTTCCCTGGTGTATGGGAAATCCTAATGAGATTTGGCTTGAGCCACTTCTTACGATGATCTTTAATATGAGTGAAACTTGGGGGGAAGTCCATGGCACACCTGGTTAAGCACTCACACTACAGTGCACAGGACCCAGGTTCAAGCCCCTGATCCCCACCTGCAGGGGGAAAGCTTGACAAGTGGTGAAGCAGGGCTGCACGTGTCTCTCTGTTTCTCTCCCTCTCTATCTCCCCTTCCTTCTCTGTTTCTCTTTGTCTCTGTCTAATACTTTTTTTTTTTTTAATTAAGAGAAGTAAGCTTGAAGAACAGTGTAGGGAATTGCTCCTCTTTGACACAGCTCTGTAAGAAGGATAGACACTTCGGACCTCCCGTCCCTATGTAGAAGGTGTTATCTCAGAGAAGCATGTTGTTCAAGGGCATCTCCAGCCCGTGATGCCACACAGCAAGTGTCTCCAGCATTCCCCTCATCACCCTGTTCTTAATCAAGTATGTGCTCTCTAAGAGTGCATTAAGAGTCTCATGCACAGTTAGACATGACTGCAGTCATGTGGTTCAAAGTTGTGTCAAGTTCTAAGTCTATATATTAAAAGTGATTAAAGCAGACAATCATAATAATACTGTCCCTTATAGACTAAACTTCTCTAATTACAGCTCCGGAAATATCATGTGGAATTGCATCTTTTTCTACTAGTGTTTTCCTTGACAGGGTATATTTTCTCTACAACTGTGAAAATCGGTTATAATTGTTCATTAGCTAGGACACTTATTTATGTAGTCTGGCATAATTTGGAACATTAACTGAGGCTGTGAATGCCTCAAATATGCATGCTATTTCCAGTAATATCTGAGCTGGGTGAGAGAAAGTATGCCTCTGTGGTAGATGAACATGTGCAAACTCCTTTCCTCTTTGGGTGATGTAACATGACTTCACATGGGACATTCTGTGCAGCAAAGGAATAGAATGAAATTAGCAATTAGAAAGCTCAGAAATCTCCTGAAAACTGGAAGCCTAGCTTTGAATTTCCTTGGTTAACAAAATCTGATCTGGCTTGCAAAAATGTAATAGGAGTGGGGCCTGGCAGTGGCACAACTGGTTGAGCACACACATTGCAGTGCCTAAGGACCTGGGTTCAAGCCCCTGGTCCCCACCTGCAAGGGGAAAGTTTCAGGAGTGGTGGATCAGGGCTGCAGGTGTTTCTCTGTCTCTTTCTCTTTCTATCTCTCCCTCCCCGCTCAGTTTCCCTCTGTTTATATCCAATAACAAATTAACTGATTAACTAATTAATTAAAAATATATAGAAGCTGACTTAACCCCTTTAATGGGCTAGTGACACATTTCCTGAATACGATACATTCTCCCAGGTCATGAAAAATTATTCATAATACAAACTACTATGTGTGAAATTGGCATTAAATTATCTGTCTAAAATTCAAAACAATTATAACATTGTAAAGCAAATCTGCTTTAATATCATCTTTTATGGCAGAGAAGGACCTAGTGGGGGTTGAATTATTATGTGGAAAACTGAGAAATGTTACACATGTACAAATCACTGTATTTTACTGTTGGCTGTAAACCCTTCATGCCCCAAGAAAGAAAAAAAATAAAATACGAATATTTATTGGAGGCTTAGAAATAGCTTGGGCAGCCGAGAGCATGCTTTAGCATGTGCATGGACCTGGGTTTGGGCTCCTGGCTAGCCCACAGGGACGCCATCCAGGTGGAAACTGCAGAGCCCTGTACTGGAACCTGTCTTTTTTCTTTTCCCTTTAAAAATATTACTTGTATTGGAGATCTAAAAATGGTTTACAAACCTGTAAGGTTACAGGGGTGTAGTTTCACACAGGCACACGCACGCAGGCGCACACACACAGGCACACACACAGAGACACACACAGGCGCACACACAGGCACACACACAGGCGCACACACAGGCACACACACAGAGACACACACAGGCACACACACAGGCGCACACACAGGCACACACAGGCATACACACAGAGACACACACAGGCGCACACACAGGCGCACACACAGAGACACACACAGGCACACACACTCACACACACAGGAACACACACACAGGCACACACACAGAGACACACACAGTCACACACACAGACACACACACAGGCACACACAGGCACACACACAAAGGCACACACAGGCACACACAGGCGCACACACACAGGCACACACACAGAGACACACACAAAGGCACACACACAGGCACACACACAGGCACACACACAGAGACACACACAGGCGCACACACTCACACACACAGGAACACACACAGGCACACACACAGAGACACACACAGTCACACACACAGACACACACACAGGCACACACACAGGCACACACACAAAGGCACACACACAGGCACACACAGGTGCACACACAGAGACACACACAAAGGCACACACACAGGCACACACACAAAGGCGCACACACAGGTGCACACACAGAGACACACACAAAGGCACACACACAGGCACACACACAGGCACACACACAGAGACACACACAGGCGCACACACTCACACACACAGGAACACACACAGGCACACACACAGAGACACACACAGTCACACACACAGACACACACACAGGCACACACACAGGCACACACAGGCACACACAGGCACACACAGGCGCACACACACAGGCACACACACAGAGACACATACAAAGGCACACACACAGGCATACACACAGGCACACACACAGAGACACACACAGGCGCACACACAGGCACACACACAGAGACACACACAGGCACACACACAGGCACACACACAGGTGCATACACAGGCACACACATAGGCATACACACAGAGACACACACAGGCGCACACACAGGTGCACACACAGGCACACAACAGGCACACACACAGGCACGCACACAGAGACACACACACAGGCGCACACACAGGCACACACAAGCGCACACACAGGCACAAACACAGGCACACACGGGTGTAGTTTCACACTGCATCTGCTAGCAACGTTCTATGCCCCGCACCCCAACATGCATATTTTCTCTCCCCCACCAGAGTTCTCACAAAGTCTGAGTGGCAGTTTGCTTAGTTTTTTTCTTTGCAAAATGACATGTTTTAATTATCTATATTCCACATGTGAACAACTACCAGATGGTTTCTCAGATGTAGAAGATAAAGAATTGATTCACATAAACTGGGGGAGGGGAGATTGAGAGAGAGGGAGAGAGGGAAGAGGAGGGGAGAGAAAAAAGGAAAGTAGTTGTACAGCCTCATGAACTTTAAACAAAAACATATTGGGGGCAGTAAATACAGTGGGTAGTACGTCTTCAAGATTTCTCAGTTTTTCTCAGTTTTCTGCATAAAAATCTGCCCCCGCAGGTCCCCCTCTGCTATCATGTTCTGGAACCCGAGCCCCCACCAACCCACCCCAGAGTCCTTGACTTTAGTGCAGTGCACCAACTCCAAGATCTGCTGTGTGCTCTCCCTTCTGATCTTGTTTTTTCAACTTCTGTGCATGAATGAGATCATCCCCTATCCATCCTTCTCTTTCTGGCTGATCTCACTTCACATGGTTCCTTCAAGCTCCATCCAAGATGGGGTGAAGAAGCTGAACTCACCCTTTTTAATAGCTGAGTAGTATTCCATTGTGTATCTAGACCACAACTTGCTCAGCCACTCATCTGTTGTTGGACACCTGGGTGACTTCCAGGTTTGGGCTGTTACACATTGTGCTGCTATGAACACAGGTGCACACAGACCTTTTTGGATGGGTGTGTTGGGTTCCTTAGGCTCTATCCCCAGGAGAGGAATTGCAGGGTCAGGGTCACAGGGCAGGTCCACTTCTAGCTTCTGAGAGTCTCCAGACTGCTCTCCATAGGGGCTGAGCCCATTGACGTTCCCACCAGCAGTGTAGGAGGGTCCTGTGTCCCCACAACCTCTCCAGCATTTGCTGCTGCTCCTTTTCTGATGGATGACATTCTCACAGGGTGAGTGGTCTCCCTTTCTGTCTGTGTCTCAGCTTTTTCACCGGAGCCCTGGTCAGCTCTCCCTTACAGTGATGCTAGCACTGAGTCTGGGACCTCTGTGAGTCTTTGCATCACCATTATGCTGCTTCTCCAGCCCTCACGCAGGGTTTTTCAGCTTCAGAAATGCTGGTCCTGGTACTTCATAGTCGTGCATGATGGCTTCTTGTGCAGTGGGAGGTTAGAACGGTTCCTTGCCTCCACCCCGCAGGCTCTTGGACATCAGCAGAGCGCAGGGCTCAGTAAGTGTCCTGTGGACACACATTACAGTGCCTAAGGACCTGGGTTCCTAAATTTTAACAACATGGAGGAGCACGTGTCAAATCCTCTCAGAGCACAGAGCAGAAGGCTGCTTATGGAAACCTCTCACCAAGGGGCTGGAGCCACAGTGCATCACAGACTCGCAGAATGAATCCAGGCGCGTTCTTACCTGTAAGTCTTGTAGGCAGAGGCTTTGTGGTTATGAAAAATGAGCATCGTGAGCTGATTTTAATAAGCTTGCTGGTATAGAAATCATTTTGCAGTTTCCTACTAGCAATCCCCAACTATAAACATCACTGAGAATAATTCACAATTTATATTTTAACATGGAATATTACAAGGAAGTACAATAATATGATCCAGGAAAAATGAGAATGAAGCCCAGGAAATTAGTTTCCAGCAGCCCCAGCTGCTTAGCGCACAGGTAGGATGGCAGTGTCTGACACGCATAATGGGGACATATTTGCAACCACAGGCCTCTTTTGGAGGCTCTGAGTCTCCATGGAGTCGATCTGATCTAACACCGGGCCTGATAATGAGCCCAGAGCCACGAGAGGGGTGCTCAGCCAATGCCCTTTCTTTTCCAAGGCATAGTCATCGACTCCGACCAAAGCTGGAGGAACCCACTACTGGTGTCATTTTATTTTCAAATGTCACATTGGTGGTAAACTCTTCACTCCCAAGAGACACTGCCACCCAGAGCCCAGGGCATAATTTCCTTAGCCGGCAGCCTCAAGTTATGAAGCAGCGTTTCCTATGGCAGCTGCTTTCTAAATGGCATTTGTATAATACATGCACACACACACACACACACACGCACACGCACACGCACACACACACATACACACACACAGGCATACACACGCACAGGCACACACACACAAGCACAACATACAGGCACACACACAGGCACACACAGACACACACACACACACACACAGGCACACACAGACACACACAGGCACAGGCACACTCACACACAGGCACACACATACACACACAGGCACACGCACACACACACAGGAACACACACAGACACACACACAGGCACACACAGGCACACACACAGGAACACACACAGGCATACACATACACACACAGGCACAGGCACACTCACACACAGGTACACACATACACACAGGCACACGCACACACACACACACACATAGGAACACACACAGGCACAGGGACACACACAGGCACAGGCACACACACAGGCACAGGCACACACACAGGAACACACACACATACACACAGGCACACACAGGCACACACAGGAACACACTGGCACACACAGGAACACACAGGCACAGGTGCACACACACAGGAACACACATACACACAGGCACAGGCACACACACACAGGCACACACATACACACACAGGCACACACATACACACACAGGCACACACACAGACACACAGACACACAGACACACACACACACACACACACACACACACAGACACACACACACACACACACCCTTCATTCTGCAGGACTCATCAAATTCTGGCATTTTATTTTTCCAGAGCACTATTCAGCTCTGGCTTAAAGTAATGCTGGGAATTGAACCTGACACGTTTGGTGCTTCAGGCATGAAAATCCTTTTGCATAAGGGCTATGCTTTCTTCCCAGCCCCACCTAGGAATGCTTAGCTGAGCAAAACTCCTCTCCCTTACTTCAGCCTTGCAGGAACATTCAAAGCATTACTGAAAACACTTTCCCTGCTTCTC
The DNA here is from genome assembly GCF_950295315.1 of Erinaceus europaeus. Taxonomy (NCBI): domain Eukaryota; kingdom Metazoa; phylum Chordata; class Mammalia; order Eulipotyphla; family Erinaceidae; genus Erinaceus; species Erinaceus europaeus. The sequence goes on from NC_080177.1 coordinate 86,362,169, forward strand.
AAGTGATGTCTCCTATATTCTGGGTTTGGTTTCAGTAGGTCTTATTTCTTATTTTCTCCGACTTTATATTCTTAGAGGATTATTAGACTCCAGGAAAATTGACGGGGAGATACAACATCCCCAAGCACAGACCTTCCTCCTGCACCTGCACCCACACACACATCCCCCTTCTGGCAAAGCAGAGCTTGTGCTGGGTGAGGCTCTGCTCTGACACAGGGGACCCCTCAGAGTTTCCACCCACTGCTGGAGATGGGGAGGATGGCAGCTGCATCCTGGACATGGGAGGACACTGCCCATCTCTACAGCACCAGGGCAGAATTCCACTTCCCTAAAGGCTCTCTGTAGTCAACCTGTTTTCCTAGCTTCAAACCCCACTACTAGAAAGTCCTCATCTTAAATTGTCTCCATGGTTCTGACTTTTCCAGAATGTCACATAGCTGGAATCATACTCAGTAGAGCCTTTAGATGTTGACTTCTTTTGCCTAGTACCATGCATTTAGGGTCCTTTTGTATCTTCTTAAGGTTTGGTAGCTCGCTGATATTTAACTATATATATATATTTATTTATTTTTACCTTGAGGTACCTCAGCCTTTTCATTGGTTGCCCTGTATGTTAGCAGTGGTGAATGAGATGGCTCTGAATGTCTGCGCACCATCCTCAGCCTGTTGTTCTGCATACGCCCTAATGCTGGCACCAAGTTGCTATAATTAATAAACTCCTTTCATACATTTTGGAATTATTTATCTTTTTTAAAATATTAATTTATTTATTCCCTCTTGTTGCCCTTGTTGTTTTATTGTTGTAGTTATTATTATTGTTGTTGGATAGGACAGAGAGAAATGGAGAGAGGAGGGGAAGACAGAGAGGGGGAGAGAAAGACAGACACCTGCAGACCTGCTTCACCGCCTGTGAAGTGACTCCCCTGCAGGTGGGGAGCCTGGGGCTCGAACTGGGATCCTCACGCCGGTCCTTGTGCTTCTCGCCACCTGTGCTTTACCCACTGCACTACCACCCGACTCCCAGGAATTTTAACTTTGTCATATATTCATCCCCGTCTTTGTCCTTTTCTCTTAAGATTGATTTTATTGTGGGTTTTGGTGGTTCCATATAAACTCCGTTTTTTTTTTTTCTACTTCTGCAGAAAGCATGCAGTTGGCATCCTGAGAGCATCTCCAGCCTGCTGGTTGCATTAGTTACTGTGGACATTTAAACAACAGCAAGTCATCCGATCCAGGAAAATCTACTTGCTATCCTGCCTTTTGCAAAAACATGATTGAAACACAAGGGCACTGTGCTAAGTGAAAAAATCCAGACAGAGAAAGACAAGACCTGGACACGGTGTGTGAAGAACAGAGCAAGAGAACAAGTGAAGACCTGTGTATTTTACATTCCAAAATCAGTGCTTTGAGTCTTTCTATCCACAAGTTTCCAAATATTTGGACTAGCCCAAGAGTATTTTTTCTCCATCAAATGAATATTCCTTTCATTGTTGCTGTGTCTTTATAGCTACAAATGCTATTGACAATTACCTAGCCGTGGAAAGCAGAATTTGAAATCCCGCTAAAAGTCTCCTTTGTGTTAAGCCCATTAAGTTTCTTCTCAGCATTGATTCCACTTTATAAAGCTCTCTCAGGTTTGCTTTCTTGTTTTTATCACAGGAGAGTCCCTTCTGGATTTCTAAAAGGACTTGGGATCCCACCAGTGTGAAGACTTTTAGGTATACTGGAAGTTAAACTTATAGAAAACAGAGCCCCACCTTGGTGACAAAGTCCCTCCAATCTACAAGCATTTTAATTGTGTCATTTATATCAAAAGTTCTCTAAGATGCTGTGACCTTAAACTCCAAAAGTCCTCCTAAGAAAGACCAGTATATAGACATATGTAATAGTCTTTCAATTCCTCTCACTTAAAATATTCAAGTTCTTTTCTACAATAGATCGTTTCAACTATAATATTGTGTTTCTAAAAACACTTTAGCTTCTCAATGTTTGTCATACTGTACCCTCAGCGCTGAAGACGTGACCTAGTGAACTTCAGCTCACAGGACACTCTTCTTTACTGTGAGGGGCGGAACTACCAGTCAGCGTTAGTGACTTAGCTTTCACAGAACGGGTATGAGCTTGGAGAGGAAAACAGAAAATTAAACTAAAATACATATTGAAGATTAGTAAATAGGGTGGGGGTAGGTGGCAGAATGGTTATGCAAAGAGACTATCATACCTGAGTCTCTGAAGTCCCAGGTTCAGCCCCCTATACCACACCCCCATAAGCCACTGAGCAGTGTGCTCTGGTAAAAAAAAAATTACTAATAATTAATTTAAATATTTCAAATTAATGTCTTCCAGAAGCCAATCCAATTAAACATATCAAAGATGTCAGCTCTCTCATTTCAAAACCTATGGGCCATTTTTAATAATAAATTTATATAAACTTAGCATTTGCTAATTCCCCGTCCCAGTCTGCACACTGCTTAGCCTTTCAAGACTCATCTTCTTTTGAGATCATCCCATATGTCTCTCTTGCTGTTTTCAGTGTCTCTCAATCTCTTTTTGAGCCCTTTTACCTCTTTCTTAGGTTTCTCTAGCTCATCCTCTGTGTGGCTAATTCTGTTTTCTGCTTCTGTTAGCCTGTTTCCCTTCCCTCAGCTTCTTTCTTCAGTTCACTTATAGTATTAGCTTGTTCTGCTAATTGGCCTTTTAACTCAGCTATTTCAGCTTTCAGTTCTCTAATTTCCTCATAGTAGCATGTATTTTCCTTGAGGGTCTCCTCTGTGGTTTCCCTAATTCTGCTAGCCCTTTCCTCCATAGTTGTCTTCATTTCTGTGATTATTAGGTTTATTATTGTTTGCATACTTTTCTTATCTATGGTTACTTCTGACTGATTTGGAGTTTCTTCTGGGTTCCTGTCCTGATTCATTGTGGTGGTAGTTTTATTTGCTCTTGATTTAACCTTTTTTTTTTTATTGATGTGTTTTTTATTTTTCTGTTCTGTCCTTCTTCAGTTGCTGTGTTTTGAGTACAAGCCACAGTATACTAATGACTTTTATGACAAATTCAATCACCAACCTCAGAAATTACAATAGTAACTGAAGCAAGGATTGATGTAGTTCAACCAATACCAGTTAGCCAAACAACACCTTCAGTCCAAGAAAAAATAGCAGCCAAATCTAAAAGAAGAAGAGAAAGGAAAAAAGGGAAAGAATAGACAATTATGCAAATCTACTGTCCACTGTAAATTCTAGGGATAACAAGAGGAGAAAGGGCAGTAGAGAAGAGAGAGACACACACAGAAGTGCACTCTGAGTCAGATTTCTTCCCAAAATAATTCACAAATGAGTATTAGTGAATTCAGAAAGCAAAATAAGGAGGAAGGAAGAAAAGGAGAAAAGAACAAGAAAAAAAAAAGCAGTGAAAGGAAAGTTGTTTTTTTAATTAGGAGGAGGGAAAAAGGAGAGTGGAGGGAGAAGGGAAAGAGGGAGAGAGAGACAAGTTCCTTTCACACTGGATGAGGACACTCGGCCACCTAGCAAGGGAGAAAACAATAACAGTTAATTTTGAACCTGAAGGAGGAAGCAAGAGAGATGCACGTATATAATAAAAGTAATAATAAAATAGAATAGAGTGAAAAACCCTAACAGTCAGTCTGCTGCTGCAGGCAGCCTGAGCAAAGACAGCCAGTTGTAAGAAGTATCCAAAAAAAAAAAAAAAAAAACCTCCAGGTAGTCTTTGCCAGGCAGGGGTGAGGCTCTGATTGCTCAGGTATTTTGTCACTCAGATAGAGCTCCAGCCACTTAAAAAAAGAGAGAGAGAGAGAAGGGAAAAGCTTGGAATGACACACCTGCTGAGCCAGGAATCTTGGTAAAGAAAACAGCTCAGCAGGAAGATTGCTAGAAGCAGCCATCCAGCCCCTGGGGGCAGAGGGTGAGTTCAGAAATAATCAAGAGATTTCCTTTCTTTGTCTCCCTGGCCTCTGTTTTCCAACTTCTTCTTCTTCTAGCGTTTGCCCTTCTTCCATAGCCAGAAAACAGCATCAGGTTGAGCCTGATGTAAAGTTTCAAGACCTCCTTTGAATCTGGAGAGGTGGCAGTCGTTGACTATGTAGGTCATAGTCTGTCTGTAGCCTCAGGGGCAGTTCGGGTCGCCTCTGGCTCCCCAGCGATGGAACATAGCGGCGCACCGGCCATGGCCTGTTCGATACCGATTGAGGAGGGCCCGATCATAACGTGCTAGGTCAGAGCAGGGTTGAAGCTCGCAGGGGTCTGTGGTGAGGTGTTTGTTCTTTACCTCAGCTGACTGCCAGCTCTGTTTCCAAGAGACTGGAACAGAGAAGTTCAGTGTAGGCGTAGGGGACCAGATTGGGTGACGAGACGTCAAGCGTTGGACAGGGTGGGCAAGATATCCGCGTATATTGGCAGGTCCGGTCGAGCGTAGACGTGGGAAATGAACTTAGATGATGCCGCATCCCAACGAATATCTGGCGGGGCGATGTTGCTAAGAACTGGCAGCCATGGAACCGGGGTGGAACGGATGGTTCCAGAAATGATCCTCATGGAGGAATATAATTTGGAATCGACCAAGTGGACATGGGGGCTGCGGAACCATACTGGGGCACAGTATTCTGCAGTGGAATAGCATAATGCCAGAGAGGATGATCGTAGTGTGGAAGCGCTCGCGCCCCATGAGGAGCTGACCAGTCTTGCAATGATGTGATTCCTCGCGCCCACCTTTGCTGCAGTTTTTATGAGATGTTCGTGAAATGACAGGGTGCGATCGAGAGTAACGCCAAGATAGACTGGCTGGGCTTCGTGCCGGATTCTCGTACCGCCAAGCTGCACATTAAGCTCACGCGAGGCCGAGGCATGGTGTAGATGGAAAACAGATGATACCGTTTTTGCAGTGCTAGGGATTAGTCGCCATTTTTTACAGTAATCAGATATCAGAGACATGTCTTTCGTGAGTGTTTCCTCGAGGATGTCGAACTTGGATGCCTGAGTTGCACAGCAGATGTCATCGGCGTAGATGAACTTCCTTGAAGAAGTTTCTGGGAGGTCATTGATGTAAATATTAAATAGCATAGGAGCCAGAACAGAGCCCTGGGGGAGGCCACTTGAGACAAGTCTCCATCTGCTAGACTTGTCACCCAGATGCACCCGGAATCTTCTGTTTTGGAGAAGAAACGATATAGTGTTGGCCACCCATGGAGGCAGGCATCTTGAGATCTTGACTAGGAGACCACGGTGCCAGACCGTGTCATAGGCTGCTGTGAGATCAACAAAGACAGCACCCGTCTTTAAATTCTTCTGGAATCCATTTCCAATGTAAGTTGAGAGGGCCAGGGCTTGTTCGCAGGTAGATCTTCCTGGGCGGAAACCAGCCTGGGCGGGTGATAGGAATTTCTCTGTAAAATGAGAAATACGTGACAGAAGCAGCCTCTCAAGGAGTTTGTAACACACGGAGAGGAGAGAAATTGGTCTATAGCTGGCGGCCAGTGTTGGGTCTTTCTTTGGTTTCAAAACCGCTATAATCTTCGCACGACGCCAAACTTTGGGCATAGACTCAGATTCCAAGATGTGGGACAGGAATGAAGCGAGCCACTTCTTTGCCGCGGGACCCAGGTTAAGAATGAGTTCTGGGGTGATGTTATCATAGCCAGCAGCCATTCCCAGTTTAACCCTCTTCAAGGCGTCTTCCAGTTCAGACAGTGTAAAGCGAGAGAGTTTTGGAGATGGACAAGATAACCGGAAGTGGGACGACCACTCATGGGAAATTTCTCTTTTCCAGACTGGGTCGATCTTAGCATGTCCAACTTGAGTTAGGTGACTGGCCACTGAGTTTGGAGATACGGGAGGATGGGAGACGGGAGGGGGTTGGCTACCAGCACCCAGTCTGTGAAGAAGCTTCCAGGCCTTCCTACTTGAGTGGGTGAAGTTCAGATTTTCCATGAGTTGTTGCCAGCAGGCTTAGCGTGCTGCATCCAGGGAGGCAATGAGATGGTCAGCCACATCTGGGTCGCCCGACTCATCATACTGCTTTAGTAGTTGCTCGCATTCAGCATCGAGACAAGGCATATAGTTAGCACGTCTCCCACGAGAGTTTTCCAACTCAAGAGTGACTTCTAGGACTCCTCCTTGGTGTCACCCTGAGGACCCCTTATTCACTCTGCTGCTATCAGCCCAGTAGCCTTCCCTCCCCAGAGAATCCCAGGTCACTGCCCAGTAGCCTTCCCTACCCAGAGAATCCCAGGTCACAAGCTGCTGCTTGTTGGAGCTAATGCCAGCTGCTGCTTGAAAGTTCCATCTTGGCTCTGCCCCCTTCAAGACTCATTTTCTATAATAAACCTTATTAGTACTCTCTAGTGTAGGCTGCGTCTTCTTGCAGGCCTCAAGAATGGCTTTGTTCACTCCACTTCTTTGCACACTGGCTGAGCCCTATGCGAGCACCCTTAACCACTTCTGAGCTCCTCTCTCTCTCTCTCTCTCTCTCTTTCTCTCTCTCTCTCTTTCTCTTCTCTCCTCAGCAAAAGGGAAAGCATTCTCACTGCTTAATTCTGCTACAATCCATTCCCAACTTCTGTCTGCATCATGCTCTGTAGATCAAATTAACTTATACCCAGGTGCCAATTAATGATACAAAGGTAAGCGACAGACCATCTACACTGTATCTGTCCAAATTCCTGTCTTGTGACATCAGGATGTTTTAGACAGACATCACTGATAAATTTTCTACCCTTTCCACTGATGGCATAATTTTCTCTTGTAGTTGAAATAATTTCATATTTTGTACTTGAACTTACCAAAAAAAAAGGTACTAATTTGTTCTCGTAAAAAGGTTACATCAGGTGATTGTGGTGAAAATAAACACTAACAGTGATTAAGAACTACAAAAGTGGAAGGTCAGTGATGGTTTTTCTCTGCAGCCAGGTGTGTGCCATCCCAACACAGCTACAGTCTCAAGGCGCAAGAACAAAGTGACAGCAGCTGTTACCAAGGGATCTGCTCCACTGAAATCAATAAGACTAATAAAACTTCTCATATCAAATAGTGAAAAACTTCCAATGACCTGAATTGAAAGTAAGAAAAGTATATTTTAGCACCAAAATTTGACCAAAGAAAAAAGTTTTTTGTGCAATGATGGGAAAAAAGAAAAGCAAAAATAAAAGGAGGAAAGAAAGAAAGAAAGAAAGAAAGGAAGGAAGGACGGACGGGGGGGGGGGGTGGTAAGAAAGACTGGCCCCAACTATGATGTTGCACTTTCTGCTAGCAGTGGATTGCTTGAGTGACTCAAGAATCATTGTTCACCTGATACTTGTTAACTATGTGCAACGACCCAGGTTCAAGCCCTTGCTCCCCAACTGCAGGGGAAAAGCTTCATGAGCAGTGAAGCAGGGCTGGAGTCTCTCTCTCTCCGTCTCCCTCTCCCTCCCTCCCTCTCTCTCTCCCTCTCTCTCTCCCTCTCCCTCCCTCCCTCTCTCTCTCCCTCTCCCTCCCTCCCTCTCTCTCTCTCTCCCTCTCTCTCTCCCTCTCCCTCCCTTCCTCTCTCTCTCCCTCTCTCTCTCCCTCTCCCTCTCCCTCCCTCCCTCTCCCTCCCTCCCTCTCTCTCTCCCTCTCCCTCCCTCTCCCTCTCCCTCTCTCTCTCCCTCTCCCTCTCCCTCCCTCCCTCTCCCTCCCTCCCTCTCTCTCTCCCTCTCCCTCCCTCTCCCTCTCTCTCTCTCCCTCCCTCCCTCTCTCCCTCCCTCCTTCTCTCTCCCTCCCTCCCTCTCCCTCCCTCCTTCTCTCTCCCTCCCTCCCTCTTCCTTCCCTTCCCCCCCTCCCCTGCCCTCCCCCTCCCCTCCCTTCCCCCTCCCCCTCTCCCTCTCCCTCTCCCTCTCTCCCTCTCTCCCCCCTCCCTCTCCCCCTCTCTCCCCCTCTCTCCCCCTCTCTCTCCTTCTCTCTCCCTCTCTCTCCCTCTCTCCCTCTTTCCCTCCCTCCCTCTCTCCCTCCCTCCCTCCCTCTCTCCCTCTTCCTTCCCTTCCCCCTCCTCCTCCCCTGCCCTCTCCCTCCCCCTCCCCTCCCCCTCCCCCTTTCCCTCCCCCTTTTAGTCTCCCTCTCCCTCCTTCCCTCTCTCCCTCTCCCTCTCTCTCCCACTCCCTATCCCCCCCTCTTTCTCTCCTTCTTGATTTACCTGTATGTATCTAGTAAATAAAGTATTTTATAAAGAAGAATTATTCGCTGCAGAAGAAGAAAATGAGTACCTAGTCTGTGGATGATGACAGGAAGCATGTGACTTTTTTTAAAATTCTAGATAAGAGTTTGTGGGGGAGATTTACTAGTTCTAGTCCCAGCAAATCTTCAATATGAATGAATATTCTTACTGTTGAAAGGAGCCCCATTCAAAAGGGAAGCAGTCAACACGGGTCTTAGGACTGCTCAGGACAGGATAACAATCTTGCCTGAAGGCCATGCCACAGGCTACAAGTTAAAACCCCATTATCCGACAGGGAGCCCTAATGCTCTGAGGGGTCTGAGCAGGCACAGAGCACTTCTTCCTATACAAAATAAGAAATCCTGGCTAAGAGTCCAGTCGCGGTGCACTCGCTGGAGCGTCTGTACACTTTGTCGTGTGTACAGACATGGAACTGAGCCCGCGCCTCGCCTGCTGGGGGAAAGATGCAGGAGGGAGGGGCAGGACTGCAGGTGTCTGTCTTTCTGTCTCCCTCTGAACCGCTCTCGACCAACACACCAACACACCTTCCTGAACTCTGTGCTAAAGAGCTATCATTCTGTTATCTCCATACAATGACAAAACCAACAAGCATTTATTTTTAATTTTGTTTTTCACTACCACAACAGAGGTTTTCTCCACTTCAAGGCGACTTTGTCAGAGAAACAAACAGACCAACAGGGAAGACAGGACAGAACCCAAGCTTGCCCTTGGTGCAGTGAGGGCTGTGTCGAGCCTGGGCCTGCACTTGGCCAAGCGTGTGAGCTGCTTTCTGGCCCCATGATGAATATTTCTCAGAGCTAACCATGAAGTGAAATGACTCATGGCCACATTTCAGCTTTATGGTCAATTAGTCTCTGTTACAGTTAAAATTTGCTTCAAAAGAGTAGTAAAAACTGTAGTTCCTAAATTAAGAAATTCTCTAACTTAGTTCAATATTCTGTGAATTGAAATATTTAATAATAAAAACAAAAAAAGAGTTTATTTTTCTCAATTCTTAGGATCTTCTTTGATGGGATTAAACACCTAGAATTCCTTTAGATATATGTTCTTAAAAGCTATAAAATGTAGGTATTCATTACATTTGCATAATAACATTCCCAAGTCTATACTTACAGTGAAGGATTTTCATTAAATATGAGCTCTGTGCCCAAAACCCTACCTGGAAATAAATGTGCTAAGTCTGAATAAATGTATGTGAACAAGTCCATGAATCAAAAAAAAAAAAAACCTTAACGATTTTCACATTAGTGAAAAGTGAATATAGTTGTGTAGAAAACAAAAGTCTAACATTTCTTTAGAAGCTGAGCTTGCTTCAGATGACTCAAATAAGAAATTTACACTGGCTGATATACAAAGAGTGCTCTCAAGGGCCGGAAGGTGGCGCACCTCGCTGAGCACACATGTTACAGGAGTTCAAGCCCCCAGTCCCCACTTGCAGGAGGAAAGTTTTGCCAATGATGAAGCAGGGCTGCAGGTATCTCTCTGTCTCTGTCCCCAACCCCTTTCAATTGCTCTCTGTCTCCATCTGATAAATAAACACAGATAGTAAAACAATAATAAAAAGAATGTTTTCAAGCTCAGTGCTCTCCAAGATGAGACCTGGTTTCCATGGGCCAGGAGCCTGGACTCAGGAGGTTGTAAACAGAGAGATCTGGACATCTGAGACCTGAAGCTATTTCAGATTCCTTCTCTCTCTCTCTCTCTCTCTTTCTCACTTAGAGGCCTTAGAGCCCCGTGACCCCGGACTTCTCACCAAAGCTCCCGCGGCTCAGTTCCCAGACTATAAAGTGGGGGTAATGACCTTTCCCACCCCTACACACACGGTGGGCTACACTTGTGGTCCAGAATACACTTGAAATCGTATTTTTCACTATGGAAAGAATTTCCCAGTACTGGGAAGTGCTCAAAGACTCCGTGTGGCTTGACTAAAAGAGCATCAGAGCCCGGCTACGGAAGAAGGGCAAACGCTAGAAGAAGAAGAAGAAGAAGAAGAAGAAGAAGAAGAAGAAGAAGAAGAAGAAGAAGAAGAAGAAGAAGAAGAAGAAGAAGAAGAAGAAGAAGAAGAAGAAGAAGAAGAAGGAAGAGAAGGAGGAGGAGGAGGAGGAGGAGGAGGAGGAGGAGGAGGAGGAGGAGGAGGATGAGCCCGGGAGGCTGACCATACACCTGGGCCTGCTCTGATCTCACCCATGTGCTGACTCACTCGTCCTCCCAGCTCTCCTGTGGAGACCCTGAGGCCACTTCCTTAAATGAGGAAAGTCGCTTGGTGACAAAAGAAGCTGTACAGGACCAGAGCGGCAGAGCTGAAATCAAGATCCTGTCATTCAGAGCCATTATCAAATAGTGTTTCATTAACTTAAGTTGCAAATCAAAATCTTCTAAGCAATTTGCCACTCATTTAACTCAGTCAAATTCCTTTCAGTATTTTAAACTGGATATGCACTTGACATATTGGATTTTCAAGCACTTCACCTACTTAGTGATTTCTGAAGTACTTAATACATGTTAATTTAATAAATTAAATTTTGTCTGTATTTACTGTCCTATTTCCTTAAATATTACCAACACTTTAAAGGACAAACATCATCTTGAACTGAACAAAAAGTAATTCTCTCATGTCCTTTCTTTCTTTCTTTCTGCTTTTTCCTTACACTCTGATTACTTATTTTCCTAAGATTATACAGCCCAGTCCTAGGGGTCAGGGAGAAGTACAAAACCCCATGTCATGAAGGCTAAAGTCTCGGAGTCCAGGGTTCCATCCAACAGTGACTGCTTAGCAGACAGACTGAAACGTGGAGAGCATTCAGTGAGCCCCTTCCACCCCCATTCTGCCCAGATGCTGGAGTGTATCTGCTCTAAGTGCAGGGACCCCGGGCGTCTGTCTATCAGAGGTGACCAGGACCGGCCTGTGTGCTTGTATTTCATGCAGGAAGTCTACACGTCTACACAGCCACCTGAGTGCTTAGTCTGTACCCAGCCAGCCTGCATCGTCAGAACCAGTAAGCTGCTCTGACTCCCTGCCCATGTGCAGCCCTTTCTATCTCCCGCTCCGCCCAGGTTTACACAGCAGACAAGCACACTGATGCTGTTGCTGAACTTTTCACTTAAATGCCATGATTACCTGGGTGGGGCCTGGTTGTATGCGCAGAAGGTCTAGAGTTTCCCAAGCCCCAGGTGGCAGGCCCTGCCCAGGGGAGATGCATTGTGGACAGCCATCAAAGCAAGGAAATGTGGCCCAGCTTTGAAGACCCTCTACAGCCACGAGCAAACTCTACCTCAGCTGATAATCATTTATCTGATGGGACTAAACTTTTGATAACTCCACTCAGACTTTATGGGCCTAGCGTACTCTTAACCCCTGATGATAACTGCTTATTTTGCCTTGTACGGGTTTCACCCTAATAAACCTTCTATTGCTCAAACCTGTTCTCAGGTTTGCATCCTTTTCTATGCCACTGCTCACCAAACCCTTTTTAGGTTAAAATCACAAGTATGTATGTGAGTGCCAGTCTTGTGTGTCTGAGTGAGTGTGTGTGTGAGTCTGTGTGTGTGTGTGTGTGAGCGTGTGTGTGTATGAATGTATGAGTGCCAGTCTTGTGTGTCTGAGTGAGTGTGTGAGTGAGTCTGAGAGTGTGAGTGTGTATGTGAGTCTCTGTGTGTGTATGAGTGTGTGTGTGTGTGTGTGTGTGTGTGTATGAATGTATGAGTGCCAGTCTTGTGTGTCTGAGTGAGTGTGTGAGTCTGAGAGTGTGAGTGTGTATGTGAGTCTCTGTGTGTGTATGAGTGTGTGTGTGTGTGTGTGTGTGTATGAATGTATGAGTGCCAGTCTTGTGTGTCTGAGTGAGTGTGTGAGTGAGTCTGAGAGTGTGAGTGTGTATGTGAGTCTCTGTGTGTGTATGAGTGTGTGTGTGTGTGTGTGTGTGTGTGTATGAATGTATGAGTGCCAGTCTTGTGTGTCTGAGTGAGTGTGTGAGTGAGTCTGAGAGTGTGAGTGTGTATGTGAGTCTCTGTGTGTGTATGAGTGTGTGTGTGTGTGTGTGTGTATGAATGTATGAGTGCCAGTCTTGTGTGTCTGAGTGAGTGTGTGAGTGAGTCTGAGAGTGTGAGTGTGTATGTGAGTCTCTGTGTGTGTATGAGTGTGTGTGTGTGTGTGTGTGTGTGTGTATGAATGTATGAGTGCCAGTCTTGTGTGTCTGAGTGAGTGTGTGAGTGAGTCTGAGAGTGTGAGTGTGTATGTGAGTCTCTGTGTGTGTATGAGTGTGTGTGTGTGTGTGTGTGTATGAATGTATGAGTGCCAGTCTTGTGTGTCTGAGTGAGTGTGTGAGTGAGTCTGAGAGTGTGAGTGTGTATGTGAGTCTCTGTGTGTGTATGAGTGTGTGTGTGTGTATGAATGTATGAGTGCCAGTCTTGTGTGTCTGAGTGAGTGTGTGAGTGAGTCTGAGAGTGTGAGTGTGTATGTGAGTCTCTGTGTGTGTATGAGTGTGTGTGTGTGTGTGTGTGTGTATGAATGTATGAGTGCCAGTCTTGTGTGTCTGAGTGAGTGTGTGAGTGAGTCTGAGAGTGTGAGTGTGTATGTGAGTCTCTGTGTGTGTATGAGTGTGTGTGTGTGTGTGTGTGTATGAGTGCCAGTCTTGTGTGTCTGAGTGAGTGTGTGAGTGAGTCTGAGAGTGTGAGTGTGTATGTGAGTCTCTGTGTGTGTATGAGTGTGTGTGTGTGTGTGTGTATGAATGTATGAGTGCCAGTCTTGTGTGTCTGAGTGAGTGTGTGAGTCTGAGAGTGTGAGTGTGTATGTGAGTCTCTGTGTGTGTATGAGTGTGTGTGTGTGTATGAATGTATGAGTGCCAGTCTTGTGTGTCTGAGTGAGTGTGTGAGTGAGTCTGAGAGTGTGAGTGTGTATGTGAGTCTCTGTGTGTGTATGAGTGTGTGTGTGTGTGTATGAATGTATGAGTGCCAGTCTTGTGTGTCTGAGTGAGCGTGTGTGTGAGTCTGACAGTGTGAGTCTGTGTATGTGTATGAGTGTGTGTGTGTGTGTGTGTGTGTGTATGAATGTATGAGTCCCAGTCTTGTGTGTCTGAGTGAGTGTGTGTTTGAGTCTGAGAGTGTGAGTGTGTATGTGAGTCTGTGTGTGTATGAGTGTGTGTGTGTGTGTGTGTGTGTGTGTGAATGTATGAGTGCAAGTCTTGTGTGTGAGTATATGAGTGTGTGCGTATGTATGTGTTTGAATGTGAGTGTGTGTGTGAGTTTGAATATGAGAGTGTGAGTATGAGTGTGAGTGTATGAGAGTGTGTGAGTTTGAATATGAGTGTGTGTGAGTATATGAGTGTGAGTGTATGAGAGTGTGTGAGTTTGAATATGAGTGAGTGTGTGAGTATATGAGTGTGAGTGTAAGTGTGAGTGTATGAGTGTGTGTGGGAGTTTGACTGTGAGTGTGAGTCATGTGTGAGTGTGTGTGTGTGAGAGTGTATGTGTTTGTGTGAATGTGAGTGTGTGTGAGTATATGAGTGTATGTGTGAGTGTATGAGTGTGTGTGTTTGAATGTGAGTGTGTGAGTTTGGATGAGTCACATGTGAGTGTGAGTGTGTGTGTGTTTGAATGTGAGTGTGAGTAATTGTGAGTGTGTTTTTGAATGTGAGTGTGAGTTTGGATGTGAGTGTGAGTGTGTGTGTGTTTGAATGTGAGTATGTGAGTTTGGATGTGAGTTGTGAGTGTGTGTGAGTGTGAGTTTGAATGTGAGTGTCAGTTTGGATGTGAGTGTGAGTCTTGTGTGAGTGTGTGTGTGAGTTTGAATGTGAGTGTGGTGTGTGAGTTTGGATGTGAGTGTGAGTAGTGTGTGAGTGTTTGAATGTGAGTGTGTGAGTTTGGATGTGAGTGTGAGTAGTGTGTGAGTGTGTGTGTGTGTGTTTGAATGTGAGTGTGTGAGTTTGGATATGAGTGTGAGTCGTTGTGAGTGTGTGTGATTGTATGAGTGTGTGTGAGTGTATGAGTGTGTGAGAGTGTGTGTTTGAATGTGAGTGTGAGTGTGTGTTTGAATGTGAGTGTGAGTTTGGATGTGAGTGTGAGTCATTGTGAGTGTGTATGAGTGAGTGTGTGTTTGAATGTGAGTGTGTGAGTTTGGGTGTGAGTGTGAGTTGTTGTGAGTGTATGAGTGTGTGAGTGTGTGTGTGTGAGTGGGAGCGGCAAGTCTGGATCCAGTACCTCATTCTTGCACAGCTCTTCTCTGAGCAGCATCTCCTGCCTGTATTCTTCCTAAAGTTCAACACCTAAAGTAATAAAAAAGATCTTGGCAATCTTTTTTTATAATGTCTCCCTACAATTAATTATACTTCATCGTTTTTGCAAGGCACTGATTCTTTTTATAGCATTAAACAAGCATTTGATTCTCTCCTTTGACTAGTTCCTACTTTTAATCCTGAGAAAATTCCTTAAGCTTTTTGAATCTCAGGTTTGCTCTTTTGTAAAATGAGTCCAGTCTCCCTACCTACCTCAGCTCTGATGATAAAAAGATAACAGAAAGAAGTACTGGATACACAGTCACAGAGATGAATGCGTAGACATGTGGACACAAGCTCACCTTTTCATTTTTCAAATACATTCTATCAGTGAGTTAATAGTGATTTAGAGTCATGAGATAATGGGTCTGGTTCTACACCACTCATAACACTAAGGTTCTGAGTATCCTCCTAGCCCCCGGCACACCTCCAGCAACACCACCACACTTTCCTCTAAGGGATAGGTTGGTTACTTTTTTATTCTTTGCAAGTTCCTGTGTTTCCATTTGTTATATTAGTGGAGACACTTTTCTTTTCTTTTCTTTTTATGATTTTTATTTATAAAATGGAAACACCAACAAGACCATAGGATCAGAGGGGTCCAATTCCACAAAGTTCCCACCACCAGAACCCCATATCCCATCCCCTCTCCTGACAGCTTTCCTATTCTTTATCCCTCTGGGAGTATGGACCCAGGGTCACTGTGGGATGCAGAAGGTGGAAGGTCTGGCTTCTGTAATTGCTTCCCCGCTGAACATGGGTATTGTCAGGTGGATCCATACTTCCAGCCTGTTTCTTTCCCTAGTGGGGCAGGGCTCTGGGGAAGCGGAACTCCAGGACACATTGATGGGGTTGTCTTTTCATTTTAAGTGGGTGGCTCTCCCACACCGTGCTAAGCAGTCTAAAGACTAGTTCTCTGGACTTTGTCTTGTCTGGTCAATAAGGTAGCACAGCAGGACCATCTGTAGGCTGTCCTAGCATCTGGCTTTCTACTGCAATGATACTCTGTCGATACCACTTTTTCCTCTGGGTTTCAAAGTCCTGTCAGTTACTCGGACTGGTTCATAACACAGTTTAAGGCAGCTTTCACGCTGGCCCTGCTGGATCCTTGTAGCTGAGGGATCCATGTTTTCCAAGTGTGGCTCCATGGGAACCAAGGCAGCCCTGGACTGGAACTGTCCCATGACCATGGGGAACCAGGATGCAGGTCTACACACAGAATCTATATCATTAGATCCCTGTTTCTAACAACAGTTTTATTCTCATAATAAAATACAATGTTATTTATATTCATAGGTTTTACAGTATGGCTTCTAAAGTGTTCTTTATTTATTGAACATATTTTTTTTAATGTTATTTATGTATTACTGGGTAGAGACAGCAAGAAGTTGAGAGGGGAGTGGGAGACGGAAAGGGAAAGAGGGGCCAGGCAGTGGCACACCTGTTAAGCATGCATAGTGTGAAGTACAGGGACCCACTCAAGGATCCCAGTTCTAGTCCCCAGCTCCCCACCTGCAAGGGGGTCACTTTACAGGTGGTGAAGCAGGTCTGCAGGTATCTATCTTCCCCTTCCCTCTCAACTTCTCTCTGTCCTATCAAAAAATGAAAATTAAGAAAATGGCCACAGGAGCCGTGGATGCAGGCACTGAGCACCAGAGATAACCCTGGAAACCAAAAGAAAAAAAAAGGTGGGGGAGAGACAAAGAGACACTTGAATCCCTGTCTCTCTACTCATGAAGCTTTGTCTCTTCAAGTGGGGACTGGGGGCTTGAACTCATCGGATCTTTGTGCGCTGTAATATGTGTGTTTAACCAGGTGTACCACCGCCTGGCCCCCTAAAGGGTTTTTATTTTGAATTATATCAGACCAAAAGAAGGCTTATGGCATAATCATTGCAAGTAGGGCATGTTTTTCACCGTTTAATAGGACAGTCCCACCTGACTTTGCTCCTGTGCCTTACCATGGGGCACACAGTGTCACAGAGTAGAGCTTCCTCCCTCACTGTCTAGCTGGCATGCAGGATATCCCCTCCTGGCCTCACTTGCTGGCCTCACCAGTGTTCTAACATGGAACCACATCTATGAAGCCACCCACATACGTTAGCCCCAAAGCCGACTATTGTGGGAGAGGCAGAGATAATCAACACAGATAAAAAGGCAACGTTCTGCTTTGGTTTTTTCACTCAGATTTGCAAGCTCTCTCCTACACGCAGCTAACTAACCTTAGATGCAAAATGTCATAAACACATAGCAGTTGGTCCATGTTCCGGGACTGTACTTTTTTTCTTCCACAATGGTGAGCAGGGGCCTGGCTCATCCTGCTTGGAAAAAAGCAGAACAGAGAGCACACAGTGAGCCAGTTACCATAGTGACATGGCAAGGATGAAATGAGCTTGGAAACTTTCTCTGCACCATCCTCAAAGGAAAGTTTGAGTTCTTTCATCCTTCTTCCTGGGATGGAAAAGGCAGACTATGTTTTCATCCCAAAGGAGTATTTGCTTCTTTGTGATCCTCTCCAAGAGGCTTGCAGCCACCCAGATGAAGGCACATATGACAGAACAAAGACTAAACAGAGGAGCAAAACCCAGGACCAAATACCTAGGTTTCACAGGTCAAACTCCCTCCTTAAACAGCCCATCTTGACCTAGTCTTTTCTAGACTGAGTTTTCAACCTCTCTAGGACTCCAAACCCCACTGTCACAGAACACAACCACCAATTAGAGTTGGAGCAGAAAATTCTAGTGCTTTACAAACTTTGCAGACATAGAATACACAAAGCCAGTAACTGCTGTGTACGCTCAGTCTCACAGTTACATAGTTCCACAAACATATAATTAAAAAAGAGCACTAGGCCTGCTTTACTCTTCCAAAGCTATAATCTACTAGCTGAAGTGCTTATGGTGAAATAAATAACTCACAAACTAAAAAATAAATTAACAGTTACTTAATACTAAAAATCTATTACCAGAGCTCATAAAAGTGGCTCAAATTAGAAATCGTTAGAAACTTTGAGTCAACAGTTCTTCTTGTGAAAGACCTGTGATTATAACAGTCAGTCAGGGGAATTATTTGGAAAGTTCAATACCATAGCTGCATGCAAAATTAACTCCTTAAAACCAGGGGGAAGAAACAGCTACTTTGTAAGTACAAAATCAAGTCGAAGTTCACTGCTGTTTCATAGCTAGTGCTGAAGTCCAGGTGTGAAGGTAGAGCCTGTGATGCCAGGAATGCCAGGGGTGTCAGGATCTGCCTCCTCTACACCCTCCAGGCCAGGTGGAGGTGATTCTAGGGGAGTGGAGAGCTGTCAGAAGGAGGGATCAACCTCTCACCCTCAGCTTTTCTATGGCTGAAACTTTCTCTTTTTTTTTTTTTGTGAGCACTTTATTTATTTATTTTTCTTTATTGGGGAGATTAATGGTTTACAGTTGACAGTAAAATACAGTAGTTTGTGTATATATAACATTTCTCAGTTTCCCACATAACAGTCTAACACTCCACCTCCCCTGCACCACTCCCACCCTGTCTTCCTCTGCCACCATGTTCCAGGACCTCAACACCCCCCACCCCGGAGTCTTTTACTTGGATGTAATACACCAACTCCAGCCCAAAGTTCTGCTTAGTGTTTTCCCTCCTGTCCCACTTTTTCAACTCCTGTCTGTAAATGGCATCGTCCCATATCCATTCTTATCTTTTCTTGCTTATCTCACCTAACACAATTCCTTTTCCTAGCTCTTTTAAATTTGAGTGTTTGCCTATCTTTATACATACATAATTTGACTGAGTAAAATATTTTTGAGTCCTAGTTTCCTTTCCTAATTTTTGTTGTTATTGGGCTGAAACTTTCTATGGAGCCTCAGCTGTAACAGCAGGCAGCACGCAGACCTTTGCTTAGTGAGCCTGCAGGAGGCCTGCCTGTTTGCATTTCAAAAACTGGGCCACAATTGCACTGAGCCAGGGAAACTATGCCTGCCCTCTCTTCCTGTTTCTAACTTACTCATGATAGAGAGAGGAAGGTGAGGGGGCCAGGGGGTGACACACCTGGTTAAGGGTTCACATTGCAGTGCCCAAGGACCTGGGTTCAAGCCCGTGGTCCCCACCTGCAGGGAGAAAGCTTCACAAGTGGTGAAGCTTGGCTGCAGGTGTCTCTCTGTCTCTCTCTCCCTCTCTATCTCCCCCTTCCCTCTAAATTTCTCTCTGTCTCTAAATTTCTCTCTGTCTCTACCCAATTATAAATAAACAACTTAACTAATTAAAAGAAAAGTGAAAAATGAAAGAGCATTGAGTAATTGGAGAAGAAAGCCATGGCTTGGAATTTTTAAACATTTTAACGGGATTTTCCCTCAAATTGCTATGTTGGGAGTGATAGTTTCCAGTGCAGTTGTTGATATAAGGGTAGGACTGCCAGCTTCCTGTGGCTCGTGTGCACAGAACACTCTCACCCTCAACTTAGGCCCCTTCCCGTGATCCTTGGGCCCAGCCCTCTCCACCCTTCACACCCCCTGCTCCCAGAATCCCTTGTTTTGGTGCCACATCTGCCAAGTTCCCTCCTGTTTTTCTTTTCCGTCCTTGCTCCTTAAGTTCCATGTAAGTCTGAGCTCATCCAGTATTTCCCCTCTCTGTTTGGCAGACCTCACTGAGAATGATTCCTTCAGGCCTTGTAAAGCTCTAGTACTTGCTGGAATTGGGGTCCTGAGGAACTCCTCTGGAGGCCCTCAGCAATCGCAGGAGGGTCATCTCCTCCTCAGAGGAGGCTGCTCCCTACAGACCCAGCTAGCAAAGCAGGCCAACACTGCACCAGAAAGCTGGACTTCCAATACTGCACCCCCACCAGCGTGCGGAAGCTAGTGTGCTAAGGAAGCACAGCATGCTGCACTGTGTGGGCTGTTTCTGAGTGCAGGATGGAGGCATCATAAGGAGAGTCCAGAAGCAGCTCCAAATCCCAGACACTTGGGTAGAAGCACACAGCACTGCAAGTCCATGTCCTAATAGTCACAGGCAGATGCACACAGCTATCAACCACAGGGTCTTGTCTCAGCATTAGCAGAGCACACTGGAGAGAGACAGAGAGGAGAGACAGAAAGAGAAAGGAGGGGGGAGAGAGAGAAGAGAGGAGAGACAGAGAGATAAAGAGGAGACAAAGAGAGAGGAGAGAGACAAAGAAGAGAGGAGAGAGGGAGAAGAGAAAGGAAAAAGAGAGGGAGAGAGAGCGAGAGGAAAGGAAAGAGAGAGAAGGAGAGAGGAGAGAGAGAAGGAGAGCTAGGGAGGAAGAGAGAGGAGAATGAGAGAAAGAGAGGAGAGAAGAGAGAGAGAGGAGAGGGAGAGGGGGAGAGAGAGAGAGAGAGAGAGAGAGACCTGGGAAAGTAAAGCTACAATGCCATTCAAAAACAAGCTCAGCCCAGGGCTGGAGAGTTTGCTCAGTGAGTAGAATTATGTAAATCAATCAATGGGGGTCCACTACATCAATAAAGAAAGCCAAAAATCCATAAATGCAGAGAAAGTCTTTGACAAAATCCAACATCCCATCATGATCAAATGGGAGTCAGTGGAAAACTCCTTAATCTAGTGGAGTCCAAATTCATCAAACACACAGCCAACATCATTCTCTCTCTTCCTCCCTCTCTCCCTCTCTATCTCTTCCTTTCTCTCTCTTTTCCCTCCAGGGTGATCTCTGGGGCTTGGTGCCTGAACTATGAAATCACTGCTCCTGATGGCCACTGTTTTCCATGTTATTGAATATGACAGGGAACAACTGAGAGGGGAGTGGGTAGAGAGTGGGTAAAGACCTACTTTGCTGTTTGTGAAGCTTCCCACGGCAGGTGGAGAAGCAGGCTGGGATCTGGGTCCTTGCTCATAGCATTATGTGAGCCTCAACAGGTGCGCCACCACCCAGGCCCCAGCAACATCATTCTAGGTGATGAGGAACTGGAAGCATTCCTGCTAAGGTCAGGTACTAGACAGGGCTGCCCACTATCACCTCTATTTTTCAACATAGTGCTGGAAGTTCTTGCCATAGCAATCAGGCAGGAGCAAGGAATTAAAGGGATACAGATTGGAAGAGGAGAAGTCAAACTCTCCCTACTTGCAGATGGTATGATAGTATATATAGAAAAACCCTAAAGAACCTAGCAAGAAGCTTCTGGAAATAATCTGGCAATATACTAAGGTGTCACACTGCAAAATTAATGTAAATAGTCAATGGAATTCCTTTATGGAAACACTAAGTCAGGAGAAGAAATTCAGAAATAGCTTCCATTTACTATATAGCTGCAGAACCTCCCCCACAAAAAAAAGAAAGAAAATCTAGGAGTAATGCTAGCAGAAGCAAAAGACTCATAGACTGAGATTTACCAGTCACTATTCAAGTAGATAGAAGAAGATACAAAGTACTGAAAGAAATTCCATGCTCATGCACTGGAAGAATTACCATCATCAATATGACTATTTACCCAGAGCCATATGCAGTTTGATACAATCCCCATCAAGGTCCCACCAAGTTCTTTAAGAGAATATGACAAAAGTTACAAAAGGTTATCTGGAACCAGAAAATACCTAGGATTTCCCAAACAATCTTGAGAAGAAGTAACAGGACTGGAAGCCTCACACTCTCATATCCCAAATGATATTATAGGACATTATAACCCAAATTGCCTGGTAATGGAACAAGAGCAGACACACCGGCCAGTAGAATAGAGCTGAGAGCCCAGAAATAAGCCCCATACCTGTAGTCATCTAATTGTTAACAAGGGGGCCCAAAATATTAAATGAAGAAAAGGGGGTCTTTTCAACAGATGGTACAGAAGAATGAAACTGAACCACTACATTTCACTACACATAAAAGCAAACCCCAAATGGTTCAAGGACTTGGATGTTAGACAAGATATCATCAAATGTTTAGAGGAATACATTGGCAGCACCCTTTTCCATCTGAATTTTATAGGCGTTTTCAATGATATGAATCCAATTATAAGGAAGACTAAGACAAAAATAAACTAATGGAACTACAATCAACTGAAAAGCTTCTGCACAGCAAAATAAGCCACCACCCAAAGAGACCCCTTTCAGAATGGGAGAAATCTTTACATGCCATACATCAGACAAGAGATAAATAAACCAACATATATAAAGATCTCTGTAAACTTAGCAACAACAACACATGACCCTATCCCAAAATGGGGAGAGTATATGAACAGAATACTCTCCAAAGGAGAGATCCCAAAGGTCCACAGACATGAAAAATGCTCCAAGTCTCTGTCAGAGAAATGCAAATAAAGACAACAGTGAGCTATCACTTCACTCCTGTGAGAATGTCACACATCAGAACTAAGGAAGGGCATGAAAGGAAACTGCCAGATGATTTCACTCACATGTGGAATATTGAGAATTGAAATACATCAGCCTGAAAAACATATGTAGCCCATACAAATCTAAGACTTGAAAGGACTTTGGTTACTGTTGGGGACACAGAACTTGGTGGGAATGGTCTGGAGCTGTGCCCCTATTATCTCATAAACTTGTAAATCATTAATAAAAATAGTTTATTTGATGTCCAGACTTGTCTCCTCTGTTTTGAAGATCTATCTATCTATCATCTGTCAATTTATTTATTTTGGATAGAAACAGACGAACTGAAGAAGTAAGAATGAGGAAGAGAGAAAAAAACACACACACAGAGAGAGAGAGAGAGGCCTACAGCACTGCTTCACCTCTTGTGCAGCTCCCTTCTCACAGGTGGTACTGAATAGAGTCTTGTACCTAGGTCTTTCTACATGGTAATATGTACACTCAACCAGATCCACTGCCGCCTAGCACCTAGAATTGTGTTTCCTAAAGGGACATACTAGAAACTTACCTACATTTGTCATAAGTCAAAAACAACATAGGCATCAAATTAATAAGAAAAAAATGAACATCAAAACAGGTTAAAAATTCACTAAAACTAGAAGTAAGCTAGCTGAGCTATAAAGAGGATTAGAGATAACCTGAGATCCCCGTTGCCCTTGGAGGAACAAACGACACACAATTTTATTAACCTTAGGCCAGATCTACCTGAAGTGTGACACACACTGTGGGATTATCTTCCTTTCTCCCTTCCTTCCATCTTCACTCAAACACAGTGTGCAAAAATGAGAAACAATAATCAGCACCCAACAACAGAGTGGACCGTCAGAAACTGAGCACCTTCTTAGTCCTACATGGGAAGTTTGGTGAAACATTTAATACAAATTACACCCCAGAAAGACTTCACATACAACATTTCATTCACCATGTGCAGGGCTGTTTTTTTCACTACCGCCTCTATAAGAAGGCATACGTGCTGTATTCAAAGGAGAACAAACTGAGTACTTCCAACACTCATGTAAATTTTCTTTTTTTTTCCCTCCAGGGTTATCGATGGGGCTCACTGCCTGCACTACGAATCCACTGCTCCTGGAGGCTATTCCCCCCCCATTGTCTTTGTTGTTTATCATTGCTGTTGTTGTTATTGCTGTCATTGTTGTTGGATGGGACAGAGAGAAACTAAAAGAGATGGGGAGACAGAGAGGGGGAGAGAAAGACAGACACCTGCAGACCTGCTTCGCCGCCTGTGAAGCGACCCCCCTGCAGGTGGGGACCAGGAGCCCTTGTGCACTGTAATGAGAGCATTCAACCAGCTGTACCACTGCCTGGCCCTGAGGCAATCATTTCTCAGCTGTGAGATTATATAAGAGAACTAAAATTTGCAGTATCTCTGCCACTGTACTCTGGGGTCTCTTTGAAGAGCAGTTTAACTTACACCCTAAGGAACACAGAAACCAGCACTCAGAGTAAATTCATGTCACAAGCAAGCCCAGGAGAGTAGACTCTCCAACGCCAACTTCAGATTTAGCCAAAACAGGTCATAGAATTTGCGAGAGTGCAGACTCCTAGGTCCAAGGAGTCCCCACAATCTTACAGGATAAATGGTCATATCTCTACGTGTGCTTCATTGTCTCCTGCATGGAGTTATGCAGCCTGGCTAAATGTCAGCCACTAAGATCTGCAAGTGGGGATGCTAGCCAGAAATAATGGTCATATCTCTACGTGTGTATCATTGTCTCCTGCATGGAGTTATGCAGCCTGGCCAAATGTCAGCCATCAAGATCAGCGAGTGGGGATGCCAGCCAGGACTCCAGTGATTGCCCCATGCTGACCTCATGGACTGGGACTAGCACACACATTCTGCCAGGCACCTGAGCCATGTCTGGGCCTGGTCTCCATGCACTGGAGGGACATTCCGTGCTGGGGTGTCTTCCCCTCTCTTGTTTCTTTACCTTTATCTTTATTTGTCTGTTTGCATTTTTTTTTTTTTACCAGAGTACTACTCAGCCCTGGTTTATGGTGATGCAGGAGATTGAACCTGGGAATTTGGAGCCTCAGGCATAAGAGTCTCTTTGCATAACCA
Source organism: Erinaceus europaeus (assembly GCF_950295315.1). Classification (NCBI taxonomy): domain Eukaryota; kingdom Metazoa; phylum Chordata; class Mammalia; order Eulipotyphla; family Erinaceidae; genus Erinaceus; species Erinaceus europaeus. The sequence continues at coordinate 86,386,057 of NC_080177.1, forward strand.
TTATGCTATCTACCCTTGCCCACCTCTGTTTTTTTTTTTGACTGAAAAAAAAAATCAGTCTGGAATCTTGAAGTCCCAGTGACAACAACAATAGAAAACAAACAAAAAAACAGACAGCTAATGGATTAAGTATATGAACTGTGAAGACTCATCAACTAGAAGTTGAGCTCTTCCCCATAGCAGACCTAGTGACTCAAAAGACATAAAATTTCTGTGTTGAGATGAAATTGTGTTTAAGCCAAAACACATAAGCATCACTCTGAGCACCTGCTTTACAAAACAGAAACACCCAAGCTGAGCAAATGCTTCTACTTTTCTTTTTCTTTACTATTTCGCGCGCGCGCACACACACACACACACACACACACACACACAGATTATTGCCACCAGGATTGTCTCTGGGGCTTGGTACCTGCACAATGAATCCACTGCTCTCGATGACCATTTTATCCCTTTTAGATAGGACAGAGAAATTGAGAGAAGAGAAAGATAGAGAGGGAGAGACAGACAGAGAAAGAGAGAGAGAGCTACAGCACTGCTCAGCCACTAATGAAGTTCACCCCTGTGTTGGCATGTCCACAGAGTGGGTCACTTTTCTCCAGATACACAACCAGTGACAGGGTTATGAACACTCAGCTGCAAGCACTGCTTCCTGAGTTCCTGTAGAGAAGAGATTATGCTGAAGATGTCTCTGTATGTCTACTGTGCTTTTTTTTTTCTGGTAAGGTAATAAAATATTTTTAACAAATGATCTTCTCATCCTCTCTCGCATGACAGCATACAAATCTTCCATCTCAAGATCAGAGTTAATATGCCATGCTTGCCTTTGACCATCGTGCATCAAACAAAGATGTCCGGTGGTAATCAAACACCAAGGCCATTTGAGTCTGTGCACATGTGCTTCCTGCCACAAGACAAAGGAGTTGGTGAGCTCTGAGTACTATGGCCCTGCAGGCAGCTCCGGGATATATGGGGTGTTCCTGAGGGAAGATGACAAGGTCATTTATTTTTACAGAAATGTCAATAGATTAAATTTGGAGTTACTCTGCCCTTAATAATATAGTTGCCATAAACAAGGAGGCTTGAGTTATCAGCTGTGCACATAAGCGGCTTTAAGGACTCATGGAAAGAAAGATTAAATGGGTATAATTTATAATCCAGGCTTTCTGTAATCCCAGAGTTTGTAGAATCCCACTGGCCTCATGACTGACCTTCACCACACCATCAGTTGACCTTGTACTATCCTTAGTGTTGGCCTAGGCTAGGCTCCCCAAGGGAGTGGCAGATAATGCAAGTACAGTTGATTAAATTTTTGATCCATCTTAAAAGATTTCCCCTATAATATAATAAAAAATGAAAAATGACATCTTATTTCCTACTCAGCTCTGTGAATGCCTACAAAGCAGACCTCTTCTTCCTGGATTTGCCTTTTTAATACTCACCCCCCAGATTCCGTGGTATGTGCATTGTATGTAAATATATATAAATGCATAAAACCAGTTTATGGCACTCTCTGTCTCACCTACTACATGATAAAATCGACCTCCACATATAAAGAAGGTGATGGAAAACACTTGCATCCCATGACTATATTTAGAAATGACCTTTTCTTTTCCAGATGATTACTTAAATGACCAATGATGATTTTTTTTGTAATACAAATGTCTTACAGGATATGGCGTGCTATTTTAATAGCTAGTGGGTGAATTTTCCTGCCTTATGATATAGACATATGTATATGAAGTGTGCTTGAACAGGAAAAACTACAACAGTCCAAACTGCTGTTCCTCAAAACAATTATTTTCAAGAAGATAATTATTACTGTGCAGTGACCCAGGTTTCAGGCCCCAGTTCACCACATGGGAGTACTAAGTCACCAGAGGAAACTCTGATGATAGACGTGGGCCCTTTCTTTCTCACTGTTTTCTCTTTCTCTGTCTTATCTGAAAAAGATAAGAAGAGTGGTGAAGCCCAGACAACAACAACAATAATAATAACAATAACCAAGTGTACAATAACCAAGACTACAATGACCAGGAGTGCAATAGCCAAAATTACAATGACCAGGAGCACAATGATCAATATTACAATGTCCAAGACTACAATGACCAGGAGTACAATAGCCAAGACTACAATGACCAGGAGTACAATAGCCAAGACTACAATGACCAGGAGTACAGTGTCCAAAACTACAATGACTAGGAGTACAATGTCCAAGACTACAATGACCAGGAGCACAATGATCAATATTAAAATGTCCAAGACTACAATGACCAGGAGTACAATAGCCAAGACTACAATGACCAGGAGTACAGTGTCCAAAACTACAATGACTAGGAGTACAATGTCCAAGACTACAATGACCAGGAGCACAATGATCAATATTAAAATGTCCAAGACTACAATGACCAGGAGTACAATAGCCAAGACTACAATGACCAGGAGTACAATAGCCAAAATTACAATGACCAGGAGTACAATGATCAATATTAAAATGTCCAAGACTACAATGACCGGGAGTACAATAGCCAAGACTACAATGACCAGGAGTACAATAGCCAAAATTACAATGACCAGGAGTACAATGATCAATATTAAAATGTCCAAGACTACAATGTCCAGGAGTACAATAGCCAAAATTACAATGACCAGGAGTACAATGATCAATATTAAAATGTCCAAGACTACAATGTCCAGGAGTACAATAGCCAAAATTACAATGACCAGGAGTACAATGATCAATATTACAATGTCCAAGACTACAATGTCCAGGAGTACAATAGCCAAAATTACAATGATCAGGAGCACAATGATCAATATTACAATGTCCAAGACTACAATGATCAGGAGTACAATAGCCAAGACTACAATGACCAGGAGTACAATAGCCAAAATTACAATGACCAGGAGCACAATGATCAATATTAAAATGTCCAAGACTACAATGACCAGGAGTACAATAGCCAAGACTACAATGACCAAAAGTACAATGACCAGGAGTACAATGACCAGGAGTACAATGACCAAGACTACAATAACCAAGAGTACAATGACCAGGAGCACAATGACCAAGACTACAATGATCAGGAGTACAATAGCCAAGACTACAATGACCAAAAGTACAATAACCAAGAGTACAATGACCAGGAGCACAATGACAAAGACTACAATGACCAGAAGTACAATGACCAGGAGCACAATGACCAGGAGTACAATGACCAAGATTACAATGACCAAGACTATAATCACCAGGAGTACAATTTCCAAGACTACAATGACCAAAAGTACAATGACCAGGAGTACAATGACCAGGAGCACAATGACCAAGACTACAATGACCAGGAGCACAATTACCAGGAGTACAATACCCAAGACTACAATGACCAGGAGTGCAATGACCAGGAGCACAATGACCAGGAGTACAATACCCAAGACTACAATGACCAGGAGCACAATGACCAGGAGTACAATAGCCAAGACTACAATGACCAGAAGTACAATGACCAGGAGCACAATGACCAGGAGTACAATAGCCAAGACTACAATGACCAGAAGTACAATGACCAGGAGCACAATGACCAGGAGTACAATACCCAAGACTACAATGGCCAAAAGTGCAATGACTAAGGCTACAATGGCCAGTTTTAAGATTCAGACTCCCTGAAGTTGAAGCTCTACCTGCACCACCTCCATCAAGTAGCTGTGACATTCTCAGCAGGTTTCTTAGCCTCTATGAATGCCAGTGTCCTCATAGTGACAGTCTGTTCCTGTTTTGAGGATCCACTGTACCTGGTGGCTGTGCTTTCCTTTTTTCTCTCTCCATCTTGTTGGATAGAGGGGAGGGTTGTCGGAGAAGGAGAAACAAAGAAATATACCTGCAGACCAACACCACCTGTAAAGTGTGTCCTGTGGTGGGGAGCAGGGGGCTCAGTCTTGGATCCTTGTGTGGGTCCTTGAGTTTAGTACTGTGTACACTTAACCGGGTGTGCCTGGGCCCCTACCAACATATTTCTTAATATGAACCCAATTTATCACTGTCCCTACTCCATACAAAGTATTTACTAAAGTTTCTCCAGTATTTGTTCTTGTGTTCTCAAATATTACAATACTTCATAATTTTCCATCTAATATATGTTCTGTTTCTTGTATTTTCCCATCTTTTCAGAATGTCTGCTCTCAAGTCTGCATGCAACGTTGGTTGTGAGGCCTATGTACAGATACCCGTCATTTGTGTCCCATCTTAGCACTGAAGTGCTTTGAGGAAGCATTGAAAGTAAGCATTCCATAGCCAGTCACCTCTGCTGAGGAAACCTCTTCAGTAGACAGCAGCTGCTAAGGGTTCACTCTGCAGGGTACAAGAGTGAGGAATCAGCTGCCCTAAAAGCATGTTACATTATGCACTTTCTCTATAACTCAGTGGTGATATCAGATGTAAAACTGCCTTCTTATCAAACTTCTGCTTGAATTTTTATTTTAAAAAGACTCGCAATTCTAATATATCTACCTTTAAGAACTGTCGGATTTAATAGCCAAAAATAATCTTTTTGATCATAGACTTAGACTGTTTAACAGAACAGGAGCCCAAAACAGGACCAACCCCAGCACCCAAAGCCACAGAAAGCCCCCATGGTTTAATCTACATGACTACGGTATACTGTCCTTTGGTGAAGCTTTTGCTATAAATAAAGGCTTACTTCTCAAACAGGTGCAGAAACTCAAGAAGTTAACGTTTTCCACCTGCTCCGTGGTTTCCCAGGACTTGACGTGCAGTAGAGAGTTTTTCCACACAGTGCCACCTCTACGCACAGTGCACTAGAGTTCATCTGGTTTCCTGGGTCCACAGCAGGAATTCATTACAGCACGTTTCCAAGTTAGTGTCTCTTCATTTGCATAAACATGTAACTCCATCACAGCTTATAAGCAGAGAGGATAGGAGAGCCCTGTAAGGTCTCATGTAAAGGGTTTTTCATGTTGGGGCTGGATGGTGGCCCACCTGGTTGAGCACACATGTTACACTGCACAAGGACCCAGGTTCAAGACCCTGGTCCCCACCTGCAGGGGGAAAGCTTCACAAGTGGTGAAGCAGGGCTGCAGGTGTCTCTCTGTCTCTCTCCCTCTCTATCATCCCTACCCTCCCTTAATTTCTGGCTGTCTCTATCCAATAAACAAATAAAGAGAATACCAAAAAAAAAAAAAAAATCACACCTGAGGATGGAGAGTCACTGTTTCTTGACCTGTTATCTTTTCTCAGGACTTTGCATGTTACAAAGGAAAGCCATGCCTGCAGGGGAAGCCTGTATCCAAGAGGCAGCAGCTTATGGAGAAGGAGATGTGGTGTGTGTTGTATGAAACGCTCTAAGTCTCCTCTTCAATGTCAAGGAGAAGCCTCTCTACAGATAGATGTCTGTGATGGAAATCTTTGCTCCATGTAAAGTGCTGAGCGCCTGCCCCTTGGAGCTGAGCAGAGTGGGCTCCCGTAGTCTTTGGTCCCGCACTGGTCCCTCTGTCCTCTGGTCCCGCATTGGTCCCTCTGTCTTCTGGTCCCTCACTGGTGCCTCTGTCCTCTGGTCCTGCACTGGTCCCTCTGTCCTCTGGTCCCTCACTGGTCCCTCTGTCCTCTAGTCCTGCACTGGTCCCTCTGTCCTCTAGTCCCTCACTGGTCCCTCTGTCCTCTGGTCCTGCACTGGTCCCTCTGTCCTCTAGTCCCTCACTGGTCCCTCTGTCCTCTGGTCCCTCTGTCCTCTGGTCCCTCACTGGTCCCTCTGTCCTCTGGTCCTGCACTGGTCCCTCTGTCCTCTGGTCCCACACTGGTCCCTCTGTCCTCTGGTCCTGCACTGCTGCCTCCATCTGTAGAGATCCAAAGCGTCATTCTCTCTGCTGAGTGCTGGCTGAGCGTCCACTGCCGTGCTTCAGAGCAGGGCTTGTTGAGAACCCCTGACCCTTGGCCACACACAGAATATTGGCAAGCGGTAAAGAGCACTGCAGTCACGGATTCATGCAGCAGACCCGTAATAAAAGGATGAGCACGGCCGGCTTGCTTAGCACGCTCCCTATCTGCAGCTACTGTAGTGAGGTAAGTGTGATCCTTCAACTCTCAACGAGTCCTTTGGGACAATAAATTGCATGGTTGCTCTTTTGATTGAAAGTCGAGTATATGATACGCCTACTTTAGGTTTAGCAAAAGTCACCTGGCTTAGAAATGAAATCTTTGGTGCTGGGGAAACAGCATAATGGTCTACTAAAGGCTTTCATGCCTGAGGCCCCAACATCTCAGGTTTAATTCCCAGCACCACCATAAGCTGGAGCTGAGCAGTGCTCTGGTCTTTCTCTCTGTATCTGTCTCACAAATGAGATAAGATAAGGAAAGAAAAGAAAAATAAAGAAGAGAAGAGGAAAAGAAAAGGAAAGGAAAGAAAAGAAAAGAAAAGAAAAGAAAAGAAAAGAAAAAGAGGGAGTCGGGCTGTAGCGCAGCGGGTTAAGCGCACGTGGCGCAAAAGCACAAGGACTGGCATAAGGATCCTGGTTCGAACCCCGGCTCCCCACCTGCAGGGGTGTCGCTTCACAGGCGGTGAAGCAGGTCTGCAGGTGTCTGTCTTTCTCTCCTCCTCTCTGTCTTCCCCTCCTCTCTCCATTTCTCTCTGTCCTAGCCAACAACGACAACAACAATAATAACTACAACAATAAAACAACAAGGGCAACAAAAGGGAATAAATAAATAAAATAAATATTTAAAAAAAAAAAGAAAAGAAAAGAAAAAGAAACGGGTCCTGCGGTAGCAAAGCGCAAGGACCGGCGTTAGGATCCCGGTTCAAGCCCCCGGCTCTCCACCTGCAGGGGAGTCGCTTCACAGGCGGTGAAGCAGGTCTGCAGGTGTCTGTCTTTCTCTCCCCCTCTCTGTCTTCCCCTCCTCTCTCCATGTCTCTCTGTCCTATCTAACAATGACATTAATAACAAAACAATAATAATTACAACTACAATAAAAAACAAGGGCAACAAAAGGAAAAAATAAATAATAGATATAAAAAATTTAAAAAATAAAATAAAATATTAAAAACAGACTTTCAAGCCTGAGACACCAAAGGCCTCAGGTTCAACTCTAGCATTACTGGAAGCCAGAGCTGAGTAGAGATCTCATAAAAATAAATAAATAAAAAATCAAAAGAAATGAAATATTTTTCCTTGCCTAAATTCACAGAAGCTCCTGATAGTGGTTGTAATAACACGCAGGCATACTATTATAAAATACGATGTAACACGGTAATACTACCCTGACCTGCCTGAAGAGCAGCATCCCGCCTTTGCTATGGGGCAGAGACTAAAAACAACAGCATCGAGAGCCATGAGGCTGAGGAGCAGAGCATCTGGAGGCAGACTGGGCGGCTGAGAGGTGAGGGCGCGTCTCGCTCTTACTGCAGAGGTGACAGCCTGGCACTGGAGGGGTCACCAGGAGCTGAGCAAAGGTGCCCCCGGCAGAGGACGCGGAGCATCAGGTCAGCAGTCTGGTCTGAGGCACACCTCACACTACCTACATGTACGTAACTCCACTGCTTTTGTTTCTCCACTTCTTCTTTTTTCTTTTTTTTTTTTTTTTTTTGCCTCCAGGGGCTTGCTGCCTGCATTATGATTCCACTGCTCCTGGAGACCATTTTTCTTCTCTATGTTTTCTTTTTTACTTTCTGTTTTTCTTTGACAGGACAGAGAAAAAATTAGAGGAGAGAGAGAGAGAGAGAGAGAGAGAGAGAGAGAGAGAGAGGGATGGAGAAAGATAGATTTCTCCCTGCAGACCTACTTCGCCGCTCATGGAGCTTCCTCCCCACAGGTGGACAGCATAAGCTCGAGCCCAGGGCTCGGGCATGGTGATATGTGTGTTTAAGCAGGTGTGCCACTGCCCGACCCCCATAAATCAGTTCTTTATCTTCTGAGTCTCACACTGTAATGTAGAAAAAGAAATCTGTAACCCTACTGATTTCACGGGGTTATTCTTAGGATCAAAGGAGTTAAAGGTCAGCCATGGCACGGAAAACGTTTGCAGTGAACCTGGGACACTCGCTCCGTCTCTACCTGTCCACCCTGTTTCTAAAACCCCTTTCAAACTGCTCAGACTTCAAAGGCATCACTGATATTTCTTTCTTAGGTAGATCATTTATTTTCTTTATCATCACCGGCATATGGGCGAAAAGAAAAGTGAGCATGTCAGTGCATATACATTTATTTTGTCACTTTCCTGTGTTGTTGTTGTTTTTGAATGCAGCTACCTCAGCCTTGAGTTTATTAATAATATAATTAATGACACTTGTCTAAACCCTTCATTTTGCAGCTACTTGTTTTATTGCCATGAAGGAAAAAAAAAAACATAGTTGACTGTTACCTCCTTGGTAAGAACAAACATTTCTCAAATAACCCAAGCCCACTCGTGGGTTTCTGTAGGCTAAGACAACCCCTTGCCTTTCTTGACTAGGCAGATATAGTTAGTGGTGACTGGCAGAGTAACTAGGTGAATCGATCCATGCAGTGTTTGATTATGTGGACCACACACCTATTAAAATACCTTAAGCATCCAATCAGCAGGTTTATGGCCCTTCCATATGCTATACTCCAGAAACCATCTCAAAAGTACCCACAGTTCTGAGAATGGACTTTGAAAAATCAGACTTAGATTGAAAGATTCAGCCTGCTACAAGGAAAGAGAAAATCCCAAGTGGCTAGTCTTTGGATGCCTAGAGCAGAAGCCTGTCCATGAGCTTCCCCTACGCAGAACGATTGTATATTATTAGGAAACGGCAGTTCAAGCCCTTGGCTTCCTGAGCTCACAGTCTGCTACATACAGACTGACAATGAGCGATGCAATTAGTATATAAAGAATGTAACGCTTTGGGTGTTTATCAATGCAACTAAAGTAAAAAGGGAGACAGTTTGTACTGGGGGGGGGGTGCTGTCGGGACAGAAATACTTTGTACCAATGTTTTTGTTTCACCAGAATATGGCAAATACTTTAAAATCACTAGAATGAATAGTCTTTGCTTCCTTCGATACCTACGAGCTTTTACAGTAGGACACTGCTGAGTTTTCAGGACCAGTGAGACAGCTCAGCTGGCCGCTCCTCTGCCCTGCCACGTGAGGGACCCCAGCCTAAGCCTGGCACTGCTGCATTAGGGAAAGCCTGCCGCCTGGGGTTGGTCTTCCCTGTCTCTCTGCATGTGTTGGAAAAAACACATACGGAGTCATCTGGAGCAGTAAAGTATCGGTTAAAAAATAAATAAATTTATCAGCCCAGGCAGTGGTATATGGACCCACCTATAGTTTATATATTTACAAATGACAGATTTGAGTTGCTAAATATATATACAACTTGAAGTAGTAAACTAAACTCTGACCTGGTCGATGTGATTTAGCATTTAATAAACAAATTATTATTTTATTGGCTACAGACCAACAGAGAGGAGTCAACAGGGAAACAGGGAGACAGGGGGAGGGAGAGAGTGAGGCCCTGTGGGCCTGCTCCACTGCTCAGGAAGCTTCCCCTGCAGTTGGGGGAGGAGCTTGAACCCGGTTCTCTGTGCACTAGAGCAGGTGCGCTCTACCTGGTGTGCCACCACCAGGCCTCCTGCTCTGGCAGCTTCTCATATGAGGTGATCTATCTCACCATCATGGCTTGTTCTCGCTTGTTCTTTCCACTTCAAATTACACTCCCCGATTTGAAAATTACAGCTGCAAATCAGGACTGCAGAAGAGATGTCTGAATCCACAAGGCAAACAGGCAAGACTCATCAGTGAAAAGAACTTTGGAAATACTAAAGAGGAAGGAACGAGGGAAGGGAGGATGGAGGGAGGGAGGGAAAAAGGTGGGGGGGGGCTAGAAAGAGAAATTTGTGGTCTTCCAAGAGCCAGGACATCTATCAAAGCTGAAGCTCTTCATTTGGGGGGCAAGAAACCTCTTGTGGCAAAAAAAAAAAAAGTTTTCAAATGCATGAAATAAAATAGCTTAACCAAGAAAGTTCATGAGAAACAGATATTAGAAGTCGGATTATCACGCAAGAGCAGTAAGAGCCCCTGGATGAGTTCATCACGTTGAAGGAGATACCTAACAGGCACCTAAGGACCCTACAAGTCTGCGGCCCTGTTGAGTGCAGTTGTATTTTGAGATGTCTACAGCAGCTGTGTGGCAGTGTAGTGTGACTGCTAGTGAGAGCATCCTCCAGGCGCCGCACACACAACTGAAGGACACAATAGTGCCTCAGGTTGTATGTTGCTGGGCACCAAGCACACTGTTCACCCTCCTATCACTCGCCCCTGCTACAAACCTAACTCCCACCAGTGTTTAGTATTTCCAGCAACTTCCTTTCCAAGTGCCTCTGCTTCACAAATGTTCCGTCTTAGTCTTATCAACCTCACACATTCTGCGCAAGAACACACACCTCCTTCTGCCCTGCAAACTCTGCTGTCACCCACTGCTATTGGGCTCGTGAGAATGTGCTGCTGGATACATAGCTGTGTTTGCTCAGTCCCATGTCTGATAAAAGCACCAACATTAACTGTCATTTAAAAAGCATAGAATCGCATCATGCTAGGCATTACTGCAGCCTAGCAGAGACACAGGGTTTCTCACAAAGACAGCTCTGTTAAGCCGAGCGGGCAAGCTGACATGGCTTCCAGAATCAAGACATTATCACCCAACCGAATGGCTAATGGCTCAACAGCAAAATCCCTCAAGGAGCCTTGCTGAGTTCTGTCACCTCAAGCCAGGATGCCAAGGCGGGTGTTGAAAGCAAAGGGGTTGTGACCCAGTGTCAACACTGATCTGCTGGGGACAGACAGACAGACAGACAGAAGGTCTGACTGCATCCCAGCTCAACTAAAAACAAGGCTGAAAGAGTGGAAGCAGCCTAGATGGCCATAATCAGATGACTGAATACAAGTTATTGGGTATATTTTCCATGGAGTAGTCATCTGCATGAAAAAAGATGGTGGTTTGTTGTTTGGGACAAAATGGATGGAACTGGGGGTGATTATGATGTTTAGTGAAATAAGTAAAGAGAAAAGACAACTGCCAGGTGGTTTGCCTCTGATGTGGGCTCTAGAGATGTGATTCACATCTCTAGAGCCAAAAACAAACTTGCCAAAAACTTGCCAAAAACAAACAAACAAATGCAAACAAAGCAGACACAAGTCAACTTTAAGACATAAAAATTCTAGTGATTATCTTTGGGAGGTGGGGGATGAGGACACAGAACCTTAGTGGTGTGTGTGGTGTGGAACTATACATTGTAGTCTTATGATTTTGTAACATGCTACTGATACAAACTAGGAAGGAAGGGAGGGAGGCAGGAGGGAGGAAGGGAGGGAGGGAGGGAGGGAGGGAGGGAGGAAGGGAGGGAAAGAGAAGCAAGGCTGAAGATTCTGGTGTCAGTATACAACCATGTACCATCTGACTTCTGGAGCCCTTTCATTCGTCACACCTCCAGGAATATTTACTGAACCAAGGTTACTCTGTCATGAATAAAAAGGGTCTTACGGAATGTCCATCTGAGACATCTGGGACCCACTGAGGTGTCACTCGTGATGTAAGGGACACACAGCCCACATCAATAGTTCAGTGCCAGCAGATTCGCTGCTCTGTAGAAGTGGTGCCCTGAGGGCAAATGGTGTGGGGGGGAGGGGGGGCTTAAGCAACCAAAGGTGACAACAATTTCTTCAAAGCTGAGAAGAGGTGGGAGAAAAATGGGAGGAACAGAGGTAAACCCTTAGTGTTGAGAGAAAGTGTCCTCAAGATGAGACAAAGCACGACAGCAGCCTGCACCCAAGAACACGGGATCCTGTGTCCCAGACGCCCAGGTGCCTGGAGACTGCACTTGGTGCTCGGTGCTCACACCTGAGAAGCTACAGATCTCCAAAGCCCCAAACCGGCTGGGAACTCAAGCTGATACTGTCTGTCTTTCTTTCTTTTTTTTTTTTTTACTGAATCTAATGCTCCCAGATGTTGGCGCTAAAGGAGGAAACATTGATTTAATTTTTCTATTTAAAGAAAATACATATTTCTTTTTCAGGGGCTGGGCATTAGCACAGCTGGCAACAGGAACCCTTCTCCACAAGCAAGGACCCAGGTTGAGCTTCTGGCAGCAGGAGAGGAGTGCTTCAGGCCTGGTGCTTCAGAAGAGTGTAGTGAAGCTGGAAAGGCTTCTAGTTCTCTCCCTCTCAGTGTCTATCTGATATTGAAGGAGAAATAAATAAGTCTGCCAGTAGCAATGAGTGGAAATACACAGGCACAAAGAAGCCCCAGTTAATATATATATAGAGAGGGGGGGGGAGGGGGGGAGAGAGGGAGAGGGAGAGGGAGAGGGAGAGAGAGAGGGAGGGGAGGGGAAGGGGGAGGGGGAGAGAGAGAGGGAGATGGGAGTGGTGAATTCTTGTTCATCCAATTCTTTAAAAATATTTTGCTAGAAATTTGAAAATGTGTTACAACTTTTTTTTGCCTTCTGAAGCTGCATAATTTAGAAAGCCATTCCAATGAGAAGCAGATCAGAAGTTACCTATTATATGCATGACAAAATTTAAACATTACAAATAAAACTATGTGTAATAAAGTGAATTTCAATAGCCTCAAATAACACCCTCATACTTACTACCTAATGACTTTTGATAAATAATATACACAAAGTTCTTCTGGGCCTATAATTATACCAGTAGCTCATTTAAAATTTTAATTCTATCTGTCTATTTTCTGTGGTTCTTCATAGTCATTCCCCAGTCTCAGAGCTAAAATTATTCCCTCCCAGCCAACCTTCCCCTTAGATATGTATGCGGCTACTGTGCCTCACGATTTCCAAGTGGAAATTAATGTTTAATGTATGTGCAATAATGTGCATCATCAGGATTGCATGGATATTACAAACAAAGTAGAATCCAAAGACCACTAACAGTTAAGAGCTCATTAACCCTGGCAGGGACCAGCGAGCTCTGTGTATTGCCAAGACTGAGTGTCAGGAAGCCTCTGAGGTTCCTGAGTAAGCTGTGAATGGGGACAGACAGAAGGCACAGCCTCTCGCTACTGCAATCCTTACATCTGCCCTGGGACCCTAGTTCAGACAACATCTGGAAAACTGATATCTTCCAAAAAGAGCAAGTCTGTAAGACAATCATTGAGAGAGGAACTGGCACACCCAGAATTACTTACCTGCAATACTTCTTCTAATTGACTTAACTGGTAAATTACAAGAGAACATGAATATATGATAGTAAGAGTCAAGGATGCTTGTGACAATGGAACCTTGCTGGCAGAGGCTTCAACTCAGAATAGCAGAAACACAGTAGAAAATTAATTAGAAGCAAAAATCAGTGGGTCCAGTGGGGGTGACAAGGAGCATTTATGACAGGTTCTACTGTGTTGTTCTTTTCAAAGATAATGTGACAGAACTCTGCACCCTGCTCCACTGAAGTCAGGTGTCCTTGTGTCCCGTCTGAGCAATGCAGTGGGAGCAGAGGCATGCACCTTTCTCACAGGCTGCACCGTGTCCTCCTGTGTTTCTGTCTCAAGACCGACAAGCACACAGGGCTGGGGAGGCAGCATGACAGCTCTGGAAAATACTTTCAGATGAATGAATGAATAAATAAATAGATAAATGAATGAATGATAGTGCAGGAGAACACAGCACCAATGCTTCCTTAGTGTGATGGGGATGGGCTGTGTACATGACAAAGCAACACTCAATCCAGGTGAGCTATTTCACTGGCCCAAAAGTAGTCTTAATTTATGTATGATCCTTTAATATACATATCTCGAGAAACAGAGAGATAGAGACGGAAATGTATAGAAAGAGACTGGAGTCCCGCTCAGCTCTGGCTTATGGTGGTGTTAGGAATTGAACCTGGGACCTCAGAGCCTGAGGCATGAGAGTCTCTTTGCATAAGCTTTATGTTGTCTACTCCTGCCCTTCTCTTTTGGGGTCTCTCTCTCTCTTTCTCTCTCTCTCCCCCCTCTCTGTCTCTCTCCTGGGTCAGGTGGATGGTGGTAGTTAATTTTATCCATAGAATTTTTTTTTTTTCAAGTATGGGAGCTACTCACAGTCCTAGGCCAACTATCTAGCCTTTTCCTCTACTCTGACACCATTTTCTCAGACAATATTTGTATTCAACTTCAGGCTAGTTATCAAACTGAAGCAGAACTACCATCACTGTGTGCCCCAGGAACATGCCTAAAATGGACTTCATAGCTTTCTTCTACCCTAAGGTCCCTAATCTCATCTGCTCTATTCTTATTTTTTGCTTCCTCTCCTTCAACTTTATGTCTTGCCATTTTTCAGACACCAAATTGCAGATGCTGCCATGATGCCAAACAGACTTCCCTGGGCAGATGCCCTCACCCAGTGTGTCCTGGAGCCTCCCCTCCCCAGTGCCCTGCCCCACTAGGGACAGACAGACACAGGCTGGGGGTGTGGGTCCACCTGCCAACACCCATGTCCAGCGGAGAAGCAATGACAGAAGCCAGAACCACCACCTTCTGCTCCCCCAAAACAACCTTGACCCAGACTGCCAGTGGGGGAGAAGTGAGAGGATGAAGGTAAGAGGACTCTGCACTCAGCTCCATCAGCACCCAGAGAGAGAGGAGGAAAAGGAAAGGGACACATGGAGGGAGTAATCTTATCGTCAGTGGCTTGGTGGGGAAGAGAGGATTGCATCAGGAAGTAAATTGGGGCAATTATGTATAAATGTGGACAGATAGCTGTAGAGATGAAGGTTGGCCCATGTCTACAACTTTGGGGAAGTGTGGTGGTTTGCAGTGGGGAGACTGAAGATTGAGAACTCTGGAGTGGGTTTATACCCCTGTTGACATGAAATTCTGTAAATAAATATTAAATCGCTAATAAAAAATTTTTAAAAGAGGATAGGAAGAAGGGGAAGAAGGAAGGAAGGGAGGGAGGGAGAAAGGGAAGGAGGGAGGAAGGGAATGAGAAGGAAGGGAGGAAAGGAGGGAGGAGAGAGGAAGGGAGGAAGGAAGGAAGGAAGGAAGGAAGGAAGGAAGGGAAAAAAGGTATAATCAGACTGATTCTAAGAATGAACTTGATCATGGTGGAGGGAACTTGAGGGGCCCAGAAATTTTTGAGGGGTTGTTACCTTACAAGCATGATGTGTTGGTATAAAAATGCTAAAATCTTCTATTTCATAAAATGATGCTGAGTCACTAATAAAACTTTAAAATAAAAAAGCTAAAATAAAAACCTTTAAGAAGAGAATCACCTATTTATAACACAGAGATAAAAATCCTGGCCTAGAAAGTCAGGAATCTATTTGAAGGGGCACAACACAGCCGTCTGAGCCACTCAGAGTCTCTCCCGGTGGCTGGGAGGTCACCCAGTGGTTAGCGCAGACATTATGTGTGAGGGACCAGGGTCCTATCATTGACTGCTCTTCTCTCTTGCAGAGTAAATGAGTATTTGAGTTCACCCTCATCCTCTCTGGAGAATAAAGTATCTATTCCTGGGGCCAGCTGGTACCGCACTGGCTTAAGCGAACATAGCACAAAGCACAGGAACCCACACAGGGATCCGGGTTCGAGCCCCCGGCTCCCCACCTGCAGGGGAGTCACTTCACAGGTGGTGAAGCAGGTCAGCAGGTGTCTGTCTTTCTCTCCCCCTCTCTGTCTTCCCCTCCTCTCTCCATTTCTCTCTGTCCTATCCAACAACCACAGCAGCTGCAACAGTAACAACAATGGAAATAATAATGGCCACTAGGAACAGTGGATTCATAGTGCAGGCACCAAGCCCCAGCACTACCCTGAAGGATATATATTCATATTCCTCCTCAAATGCTGGCATGTCACTCCTACCAAGGAGAGGATGGTTTTAGCTACCCAAGAAAGACTCAAACATGTTCACAGAGTTCTAGTACTTCCTCTCCACAGCTGAGTAGAGCTACACTAGAAGCTATTTATCTCCTTCTGCGGCCAGGCATTCTAAACCCTCATTTAAAGCCATCGTTTTCTTGTTTATTTCCCAGTTTATTTCTGGTCAAGGCTGTGACCAGACCTCTTTCACCAACTGATCCTCAGTGCTCAGTCCTCATCTGATGGTAACTGTCCATTAAGTTACTGCAAAGTATGGAAACACCAACATACATTTCCGCAATCGGTAATGTTTCCCTTCTTGCTTGAATTATACATCAGTAGGAATAGGTGACAGACAGACAGAACTGAAAAATCCTCTGAAAGAACAAATCTATCATTTCACTTGTGACTGTCACCATCACTACCACCACCAATAACAGTAACAACAGAATCCCAATGCTAAAGTTAGTAAAGTCTAAGATACTCAGAGACTCCATGGGCACACACACGCACACACACACACAGACACAAACACACACACAGACACACACACACAGACATACACACAGACATACATACACACAGACACAAACACACAGTTTTACTAGTCACAATTTATTTTTGGTATCAATTGGTATACTTAAAGAAGAAAAATCTTTCTGGGAAAGTAAACATTACTTGGGGCATTAAAACTTTGATTTTTAGTATTTTGCTAAATTGCACAAGATGGCATTGTGACACCAGCTGCTGAGTTGTGCTTGCAGCATAAGAATCCAGGTTGATTCTCTTGCATGGAACCCGAGACACACTCACAACTCATGTCTGTCTATACTTGTATATATTTGCCCATTTACCCCATGGTTCTGCCTTCTCTTCCCTTCCAAGTCATATGTACATCTATAACTACTACTTCCAAATGTCCTTCTCTCTCTCTCTCTCTCTCTCTCATCTTTTTTCTCTTAGGGTCCTGATGGAATTGGACTGCAGAGCTCTCTGGTCACCTTCCCCTAACATTTTTCCCCTGCTGGGAGTATGGACCAAAATTATTTGGGGGATGGAGAAGGTGGGAGTTTTGGCTGCTGTAATTGCTTCTCCATTGGACATGGGTGTTGGCAGGTGGAAAGGTGGAGTTCCAGGACATATTGGTGAGGTCATCTGCCCAGGGAAATCAGGATGGCATCTGCAATTTGGTGGCCGAAAGGAGGTAAGATATAAAGTAGGACAAGACTGTTAAAGAACAGAAAACAAAAAGTAGGAGTAGAGCAGATGAGAACTGGGATCTTAGGGTGAAAGAAGTGAGGAAGTCTATTTTATGTGTTGCTAAACATCTATAAGTCTATTTTATATATGTTGCTTGAGCTTGATAACTAACATGGAAGTGGACAAAATATTATCTGTGAAGATGGTGAGAATAAGGCTAGAAAGCTACATTGGACAGAGAGTAGCTCCCAAAGTTGAATAAAATCTATGAATAAAATTAAAATTTTACCCCATCCACCTGACTCAGGATTTATATATTTATTCCCGTTTATCACAGGGACCTGTGTGACTTCTGAGTCCCTGTCAGTCTGATCTCTCAGTCCACGGTCATAGCTAGGAACATTCTAGGCTGCTCTCATTTCACATTTCAAGATCAGTCTCCCTTGAGTGGCAGAATAGTATGGTCTAGCCTCTCTTCGGAGAGTGGGAGAGTTCCTGCCATTGCTGCTGTACAGGAGAGGCCCGCAAGAGGGGGCTTGTGTCGATGTTCCTGATGAAAGTGACCAGTGATGGTGGTGAGAGGGATCCATTAGAGCTCTAGACCCATCGCAGAGTTCCCTGACTAGAGCCCCAGATGATGGGGTGGCCTGGTATTGACCAAGAAGGCCTCCACTAGGTGAGTCGGCATCTTGCTCTCACCCAGCTTTTATAGTTCTTTCTGTATCTGAGAAACTTGGATCTTCCTCTCATTTGTTAAGGTCTTGAGTGTCACTTGTTGTATACAAACCAGTGTTAGGTTTATTGGGTCTTCCCTCTTTGGATCTTTCTACTAGATTGCCAAGCTCTTTTGTTCTAAGTCTGATTGATTAGAGAATTTATGATGCCTTCTTTAGGCCCTTCTGCTAGGATCCCAGGCTTATTAGGTCTAAGTCTAATCATAGACAGCTATTAAGCACTGTAACTTTGAGTAATAGAACTTCCCCTTGGTGCATGTACACCTTGGTGCATGTACACCTGTGCCCTAGGCCCTAGCCTGTAGCTCATATCTGTAACTGTGTTAGATAATGTGAATCTGAAGCCCATAGCTTGAAAACTCTGGCGGTGGATAACAATAGAGGCTGTAACTACTCCCATTTGTATGGACAGGGAAGGGAGGGGGGTAACTAGACCATGTTTTGAGGGGGCTACACTCTAATTGTACTGAGTGATTGGAGTGCCAGGTGGGAACCTAGCAGCCACCTCATCATGACGAAGGAAGGGCCTTCTGTTTTTCACAATCACCTCGTAGTCCAAGACAGGCTACTGCATGTGATTCTTTTTACAAGTCACTGAAGTGTGTGTGTGTGTGTGTGTGTGTGTGTGTGTGTGTGTGTGTGTGTGTGTGTGTGCGTGTGTACACTCATCGTGATTGCTAATACAGAACTATGTTGTTGATGCTTGCTAAAGGTAATTTAGAAACTCTTAAGGTGAATATTGTCATATAACTGTCTGGTGAGATCATCAAAGTAAGACCTGAGAAGAACCTTTCTAAAAATCACAATGACTACAACCCAAGGGAGGACACATGTCCCCAGAATGAGTTGTGAAATGAGACTGGCTTTCTAAATTATCAGAGGAACATTTTTCTAGTAGAACTAACTTTAAAAATGACCCATATTATTCTATCCTACACTAGAAGGGGTGGATGACACTGATATTTATAGGAACCAAGTCCTTCTTTTAGAAAGTAGTCCTTCCTGAAGCGTTGCCAAGTGGAGAGAGAGTGTGAAGGGTATGTTCGTGGTGATTGCCTCACTCAGATTCTGGCCCAGATGTTTTGTCTCCTGCGATGTCCCTGTTTAATGAGTAGCAGCTTCAGTCTGCACGCAGCTATGTATACAGGTGTGAGCAGTAAAATGGTGATGATGGGACCATTACACTTCATGATCGTCCTGGCTATGTTTTTCTTTTTCTCTGATGGCTTGTCATATACTCTCCTCACAGATAGATTGTGCACATCTGGGAGAAGCTGCAGTGTGCTGTGTTTGGGAATGGTTGCCTCTGAGATTATTTTGAGTTTCCTTGCTGTTTTATGTAAACTTGCTATTGAAAAATAAGATGGTCAAGCAAGCAAGCAAACAAAACAACAACCAAAACTGAGCTACTGTATGGAAATATATCAAAGCAAAAGGTTGAAATAAATACTTCTCAAACTGAAGGGAAACAGGCACACATGGGCTGGATTTGGGATTAGAAATTTTAACACAAAGCTCAGGTTCCTAGTTAATGTCAACAGTGGGTCATCATCTTCTAAAAGTGCCTTTGTTCTCTCTCTACCTGTATCCTTTTATACAAAAACTGCAAAGGCCACGTGAGTTCTGAGTGCTCCAGAATTTTAAAGATATAAGACTGTAATTTTGTTCTACTTCATAAAACAACAGTAATAATAACAAAACCAAAATAGTTAAACCCTTTTTTTTTTTTTTTACCGTCCACCATGGTTAATAATGTGGGCAGTCTGGACTTCTGAAAGGACAGCTATTGGCCAAGTCCTATACCCAAGTCTGCTAAATCGAATCCCAGTCTTACTGTAGAATCTGTTACAGTTGTGAATGTGTCTCGGATTCCATGCAAGGGAATCAACCTGGATTCTTATGCTACAAGC
Organism: Erinaceus europaeus; assembly: GCF_950295315.1. NCBI lineage: Eukaryota > Metazoa > Chordata > Mammalia > Eulipotyphla > Erinaceidae > Erinaceus > Erinaceus europaeus. The sequence goes on from NC_080177.1 coordinate 86,405,718, forward strand.
ATGTTATAGTTTCCAGTGGAGATATGGGGCACAGAACTCTGGTGCTGGGAACAGTGCAGAATTGTGCCCCTGCTATCTGATAATTTTAAATCACTAATAAAATTTACAAAAGAAATCCACACAATGATGGGTCTAGACAAACACCCCAGTGAATGTCCTAGTGACGTCAGAGTAATGGCTTAGAGGATGCTGAAATAAGAAAACCAGAGCAGAAAACTCCAACAAGGCCAGAGAGGGGATAAGAAAAATCCTGTCAGAAGCCACAGAACTAAAGAAGACTATAGTGAGGGACTAAGCATGCATGTCACCATAGGCAAAAACCCAGGTTCAAGCCCCTGGTACCCACCTGCAAAACAGAAGCTTCAGGAGTGGAAGAGCAGTGCTACAGGTCTCTCTCTCTCTCTCTCTCTCTGTGTGTGTGTGTGTGTTCCCTTTCCCTCTCAATTTCTATATGTCTATATTTTATTTTATTTTATTTTAACAGATACCTGCTCAGCGTTGACTTCTGCTGGAGCTAGGGATTGAACCTGAGACCTCTGAGCCTCAGGCACGAAAGTCTTATGCATAAACGTTATGCTGTCTCTCCAGTCCTGTGTCTATATATTTTTTTAAAGGAAATGAATGGCCACCAGGAATAGTAAACCAGTCCTGTAGGCACCAAGCCCTATTGACAATAAAAATAAAATTAAAAACAAAAAAAGAGAAGACAATGAACTAAAATACAGTGGAGTCTGACAAGTTGTGAGCTAGCTAGAGGAGAGGCGTGGGTGTCCCTGGTTACGTAAACTTCAGCAGGGTTTGCAGGGTGTGGGCTGCCTGGAGGCTGCAGCCAGGTGCGGTGGGCAGAGCCAAGTCCGGCTCTCTCCCAGGAGTCTGCATGGCTGCCACACCTGGCTGCTCCCGGCCTGACCAGCTATTTACTAGGGCAGCTGGAGCTCTCCTGCCAGAATCTGCCCCGGGATAGGGATGAAGAGGGAAGAGACACAGGTGAAACCGAAGGAGAAAAGGCCTGAACAGCTGCCAGTCCTCATACTGATCAGACTTCAGAGAAGCACTCAGAGAAACTGCTTAATGTGCGAGCTTTCGCATGAGGAGAATTTGGGGGACTCCTGCCATAAAGAACAAAATTGTATGAGAGCCAACTAGCTTTATTTTTATATGCTTAGGGATCACCTTTCAAAATGAGGTCCCAAGTTTAGAAAAAGCAGATGAGAGAAATTAAAAAATCATTCTGGAAATAGTTTAGAAAAATGTAAGTGGGAAGACAGACCTCCAGTACCCTGGAGGACGGGAAAAGCCCTCCTCACTCGCCTCAGGATGACCTGGCCAGAAGTCTCAGGTCGGGGCCAGGCTGGCTTCTTTCTGCAGGGCTGAGTCCCAGACATCAACAGTCCTTATCTTCTCACCACTCTTTCCAGCCTTGAAGGGAAGCAGAACGCCATACACAGGAATTAAACATATCAGGAGGGGCTGGGCAGTGGCACATCTGCTACTGCACCTGTGACAATGGTCGAGGACCTGGGTTCAAGCCTGCAGCCCCTGCCAGCAGAGGGGAATCTTTGTGAGCATGAAGCAGTGTTGCAACTCTTTCTCACCCTTCCCTCTCAGTTCCTCTCTGTCTCTATCCAATATAAGTAAATAAATAAATATTAAAATAAATACCAGAAGGAATGGCTTGCTAAACAATATGGTTTTTGTCTTATTTTTTTAATTTATTTTCCACCCTCCTGTCTCCAAAGGTCTGTGTCCCACTCCCCACCCCCACTGATAACCACGCTAGTTCTCCCACAGTCCTGGAAATGGGCTGACATCCCGGGATTCTTCACATTGGTGTGCTAGTTGTCTGTAACCCACACCTGAGTGAAGCCATCCCTAGCCTCCCTCCAGCTTCTGACTTACTGCACAACAACGTGGTGTTGTAGGGAGCAGAATAAAGGGTGACTGCTGGTCTTACCAGCACATCTCTGGAGCTATTCACCCACTAGAAACAGGAAGGCGAGATTAAGTAAAGAGTGTTTATCAGAGTTTTACAACAAGGAGCAAACATAGTCTAAGCTCAACACAAAGTCCCAGCAACATGTCCCTGCAAAGGGTGGGAAGGGGGGCTTCACTCTGCCAACCGCAGTGTGCCCATCACAGAGTGGGCCGGGCACCTGGCAGGCAGCACTGCTGAGAGCCCTGGTGAAGGCAGGCTGGCTAAGTCACTCCTTCTCTTTGTTCACCCGTCATCTCAGAGTCTGATCCAGAAACAGCACTACTGCTGCACTCGTGGTGTTCACCCGTCATCTCAGAGTCTGATCCGGTCACAGCACTACTGCTGCACTCATGGTGTTCACCCGTCATCTCAGAGTCTGATCCGGTCACAGCACTACTGCTGCACTCGTGGTGTTCACCCGTCATCTCAGAGTCTGATCCAGAAACAGCACTACTGCTGCACTCGTGGTGTCCACCCGTCATCTCAGAGTCTGATCCGGTCACAGCACTACTGCTGCACTCGTGGTGTTCACCCGTCATCTCAGAGTCTGATCCAGAAACAGCACTACTGCTGCACTCGTGGTGTTCACCCGTCATCTCAGAGTCTGATCCAGTCACAGCACTACTGCTGCACTCATGGTGTTCACCCGTCATCTCAGAGTCTGATCCGGTCACAGCACTACTGCTGCACTCGTGGTGTTCACCCGTCATCTCAGAGTCTGATCCGGGCAGAGCACTGCTGCTGCACTCGTGGTGTCCACCCGTCATCTCAGAGTCTGATCCGGTCACAGCACTACTGCTGCACTCGTGGTGTTCACCCGTCATCTCAGAGTCTGATCCAGAAACAGCACTACTGCTGCACTCATGGTGTTCACCCATCATCTCAGAGTCTGATCCGGTCACAGCACTACTGCTGCACTCGTGGTGTTCACCCGTCATCTCAGAGTCTGATCCAGTCACAGCACTACTGCTGCACTCATGGTGTTCACCCGTCATCTCAGAGTCTGATCCGGTCACAGCACTACTGCTGCACTCGTGGTGTTCACCCGTCATCTCAGAGTCTGATCCGGGCAGAGCACTACTGCTGCACTCGTGGTGTACACCCGTCATCTCAGAGTCTGATCCGGTCACAGCACTACTGCTGCACTCGTGGTGTTCACCCGTCATCTCAGAGTCTGATCCAGAAACAGCACTACTGCTGTACTCGTGGTGTTCACCCGTCATCTCAGAGTCCCCATAGGACCTTGCCCTCAACTTGCATCAACAACGGTAGAGAATTTTCCATCCTCTTAAGGGAGGCTGGACAACATACTCTATGCTCCACCTGCGAAGATGGGTCCTGATATTGGGGCAGCTTGGAACGTTCCTACTCATGACCACAGAGTGTGAGCTCAGATCTACAGGGATGCAGAGGTCACATAGGCTCCTAAGATGAATATGGGCCCCAGATCACACCAAATCAGTGGGGTTTACAGTCAACAATATTTACAGCCCTTTCCCATATTAGGGAGCTACTCTGTTCCCTGATCCAGTTTTCTGGTCTTTTTTCCATCCATGACACCATCTCCCCAGACAATAATTTGGATCCACCTGCATATCAGATGTCAGGCTCAGGGAAAACATAAAAAGAAAAAGAAAGCTAGTATAGCCACAGGTTCTTTGGAATATAACTAAAATAAGCCTACTAGCTATCTACAAAATGTAGGACCCCCCCCCAACTCTTCATCTGCACTATTCCAGCCTTTGGGTTCATAATTGGTTAATAATTTGTTTGGCTTTGCTTGTTAACTCTCTTTTCTTCTTTTTAAATTTTTTAAAAATATTTATTTATTCCCTTTTGTTGCCCTTTTTTATTGTTGTAGTTATTGTTGTTGTTTTGATGTCATCGTTTTTAGACAGGACAGAGAGGAATAGAGAGAGGAGGGGAAGACATAGAGCATAAGAGAAAGACACCTGCAGACCTGCTTCACTGCTTGTGGAGCGACTCCCCTGCAGGTGGGGAGCTGGGGGCTCAAACTGAGATCCTTAGCCAGTCCTTGTGCTTTGTGCCACGTGCACTTAACCCGTTGTACTATCACCCGACTCCCATTAACTCTCTTTTCAACTGCCAGGCTCCAGATGCTAGCATGATGCTGACCAAACATCCCTGGACAGAGGACCCCACCAATGTGTCCGCTTCCCCAGAGCCCTGCCCCACTAGGGAAAGAGAGAGACAGGCTGGGAGTGTGGATCCACCTGTCAACGCCCATGTTCAGCGGGGAAGCAATGACAGAAGCCAGACCTTCCACCTTCTGCATCCCACAGTGACCCTGGGTCCATACTCCCAGAGGGATAGAGAATGGGAAAGCTATCAGGGGAGGGGATGGGATACGGAGATTGGGTGGTGGGAAGTTGTACCCCTCTGATCCTATGGTTTATTCAAGGTTTCCTTTTTATAAATAAATAAATAAATAATAAATAAATAAATAAGAAAGTAAAACTGTCTGTCCCCATGTTGGCCTGGAAAACACCTTTCTTTCTTTTGTCCCTCAACTCTAAATTCAGGGAACCCTACTAAGCAGAGCCCTCAGCTTATTTTGAGGTTACGCTGTGGCACACCTGGTGGAGTACAGGCCATCATGCACAAGGTCCGTGGTTTAAGCCCCTGACCCCCACCTGCAGGGGAAGCACTACTCAGTTTCTGTCTCTGTCCAGGAAATAAAATGTTTTTTAAGAGAATCATCCACTGTCTTCTTAATATAACTCTGTAGACTTAGCTGGCATTTTAATTCTCTTTAATTCTGTTTATATGCTTTGTCGGTCTTATATGATAAGATTATTACCAAAAAAAAATCCAGACAACCTGCATAAGAATAGTTTAAAAAATAGACATTTCACCATGCACCCCGCACCCACCCACCCACCATGCCTCCTTCTTTCCCTTCAGTGACCCCAGACTTCTAGATTTAGGCTGAAGGGTTTTTTTCTTTTTTTCTTTTTCCTGATTTTAAAATATTCCTTGGTTGCTGTTCTGTCAGCTCTGTGCTATCTTTAATTTATTTTACATTGCTTTTTCACATGGTATTTCTTAATGACTATAACTTTCTTTGAAAAAAATATCTTAAGTCTATAATATCAGTAAATGTCAATGGCCTGAATTCACCTATTAAAAGTCACAGAGTAGGAAGATGGATCAGAAAACACAACCTAGCCATGTGTTCTCTGCAGAAGTCCCACCTAACTCAACAGGACAAACACAGACTCAAAGTGAAAGGATGGAAAACTATCATTCAAGCCAATGGACCACAGAAAGGGGCAGGAATCAGTATTCTTATTTCTGAAACAGTAGCCTCTAAAATAAATAAGGTGATACAAGATAAGAATGGACATTACTTAATGTTCAGAGAATCAGTCAATTAAGAGGACTTAACAATTATTAGCATCGTGCATCAATGAAGGGCCATCGAAATACATCAAATGTCTACTGAAAAAGCTACATAAATATATCAACAACAACACAGTAATGGTAGGAGACTTCAACACTACTCTGTAAAACTGACAGATCATCTAGGCAGAGAATTCATAAAATAATGAGGGACGTAAATGATGAGACAGATGAACTAGAACTACTGGGAGTCGTTTAAAATAGGCTTCCCTTACCTCTCTCTAGGTTGCTGCAGGCGTGTCTTTGAACATAGCACCTCCACAATAAAGACTTACGGGTTATAACTTTCAAATCCACTATGTCCTATGTTTCTCATTGACAGACTTCATTGTTAATGGGGAGTTTTAAAACTCTTTTATTCTTTATTTGATAGAACAGATAGAAATTGAGAGGGGAGGGGAGGTAAGACATGCACCTGAAGATATGCTTTACTGCTTGAGAAACTCCCCCTGCAGGTGAGGACAGGGGCTTAAACCCAGGCCCTTGCACATGCTGCCATATGCACGCAGCCAGGTGCTCCAGACCCAGAGTCTCTCGCTGACACTTTCAAACCACATTATGTTTTCCTAAAGTGAGGGGTCACCGTCTATACGTGACTTTTGACTGTGTTCCTAGTGCCTCTCACTATGACTTCAACAGAATAGGACAGCAGTTACTGGATGGCTTCCTCGAACGACTCAGCCGCACCGTCCGGCTCACTATCCCTCCCCCACCTTCCCAGCACACCAGTTTATGCAGAAGAGGTTGAGGCTTTGAGAAAATGACATAATGTGCCAGGGAGACACTGTCCATTGCTGGCAGACTTTAAAAATCATACTTCTTTCTTGTACAGGTATTTCTGGAAGAAAAAAAGAAACTTGTAAAGAGCTGCACCAAGAGAAAAAGCTTATTGATCCTGAAAATTGTAAGTAATGTACTACAAGCAAAAAGTCCAGCCGTTACAAATGTAGCAACAAAAGTGCAATTTGGTCAAAGCATAGAAACACACCATCTCCTGCAGGTCCAGTTCCTTACAGACTTCACACTGACTGACTGCTCATTATTTGCCAGGCCCTGTGCAGCCAAGCAAGTGCTATAGAGGATTCATCCTCACTCACTTTCCAAAGAAGGACACCAGGATGGACATCATTTAAAAAATCACTGTCTTTATTTATGGGTTAGAGACAGAGAGAAACAGAGAGGGAGGAGGGACATAGGAGAGAGGCAGAGAGACACCTGAAGCCTGCTTCACCACTTGTGAGCCTTCCCCCTTGCAGGCGGGGACCAGGGGCTTGAACCCAGGTCCTTACACACTGCAACATGTGTTCTCAACCAGATGTGCCACCAGCAGCCGGCCCGACCCTCTCACTGTCTACATTTTCACAGATGAAAAGACAGTCTTCAAAGGGTGGAATGACTTAACTCAAAATCGCAGACGAGAATTTAAAGCCAGTTTGGTCAAGTCCAAAGGCCGTTATCTTCCCACTGAACATTTTTCTCTCCTTCCCCATGACAATATTTTAAAGACTCCCTGGTGTTACTTGAAACAGGCGAGTCATGAAACTTGTATCATTGAGAGGATAACGGTTTGCCCAGCGGCACAAATCCCCCCAAAGTTTCTCCTGAATTTGGAGGGAGGAAGTCAGGAATAGGAGTCCTGGAATGCCCTTGGTTGCCTGGTGCAGAGAGCGAGCTGTTGGGGCCAGGTGGTGTTGCACCTGGTTGAGTGAGCGCACATGTTATAGTGTGCAAGGACCCGGGCTCAAGTCCCTGGTCCCCACCTGCAGGGGGAAAGCTTTGCAAGTGGTGAAGCAGGGCTGCAGGCGTCGCTCTGTCTCTCTACTTCTTCCCTCCCTCTTGATTTTTCACGGTCTCTATCCAATAAATAAGTAAAGATAATAATAAGAAGAAGAGAAGAGGGAGGGAGGGAGGGAGGCCTATAGAGCTCTTGCTGTGAATGCTGGATGGTGAGATGAGGAAGGTAGTGCTGTTCCCTGGAGGCTACAGCACCGGCAGAGGTGAGAGCCCAGTGGAAAGCCGTGGAGCTTCGGCAAGGAGCCCTGGGGACCACGCTTGCAGCTGGTGGCGGCAGGGGCTTGCTAGGCGGCTTTACACTGCAGGGGTTCCCAGAGGACCTCTCTGGAAAGCCGATTTCTGAAGCTGCATGAAGGCTGGCAACCTCCTGGAGCCCAGCCTCCTAGCCTCCCCGACTTCCTGGCAGCCTGCATGCCCTCCCTCAGCGTCTCCAGACTTGGTATGTAGACATAGGCTCTGCTCTCAGGACTGAACCCTGGCTGATGCAAAGACCTAGTTCATTTTTAAAGCCCCAAGTCCAAATAAAATAAGACACGAGATTTTCTTTTTTTTTTTTATATTTATTTTATTTATTTATTCCCTTTTGTTGCCCTTGTTGTTTTATTGTTATAGTTATTATTGTTGTCATTGTTATTGGATAGGATAGAGAGAAATGGAGAGAGGAGGGGAAGACAGAGAGGGGGAGAGAAAGACAGACACCTGCAGACCCGCTTCACCACCTGTGAAGCGACTCCCCTGCAGGTGGGGAGCCGGGGGCTCGAATCGGGATCCTGACGCTGGTCCTTCAGCTTAGTGTCACCTGCACTTAACCTGCTGCGCTACCGCCCGACTCCCAACACGTGAGATTTTCAGCTTGCTTATCAAAGCAGGGAACCTTTCCCACTTCCCTACCCAGGCAACAGAACACAAAAGAATTTTCATGTTGTTCCCCTCTTTAGAGATTCCAGTTGCTCTTGGTAGCTCTTAATATGAGTTGGCAAAGAGCTGTAGACTCCTTTGCCTTTAGTTGTTTGTTTTTTTTTTTAGATTAAGACAATCATCTGTTTTCATATCTCAGGCTATTT